>NC_056735.1:1267774504-1267842004 GCF_019279795.1 Protopterus annectens
CTGCAGTTGTGACTGTGGGGTATTTTGAGCATATGTATTACTACACCATTTCTGACATGCAAGTAGTGTCTACTGTAACTTATTGACAGTTACCATTACGTGGGATTCCCCACCTTTCTGCCTACTGTGAGTACATTTCACAGGGAGTCAGTGGCATACAGGTAACATTTGTTTTCAAATCAGGGACATCCCTGTCAATCAGTTACAATTGGGAGGTCTGGCCTCTTACCTATTCAAATATGGCGGTGTTTATCCTGCTCTGATACTGTGTGGGGTTTGTAAGGTGCTACTGTAACATTATTACCTACTAGCATGGCTGTTTCTCTTATCACACTAATGTAATGCAATTCCACAAGAATTGCCAGTAAAGATACACAGAACAAGCTTTGTGTAATGGCCTTCCTATTTTCCCTTTACATTCACTCCTTGTATTTCATGATATATTTCTTTCAGCACCAAATATTTGTATATCTGCTGTGGCTGAGTGGTAATTCATGCAGTCTAGTGTTTCCAAGGTCCTGGGTTTGAGACTGACAGGGGCAATTTTATTTTGCTGATGAGCAGACTACAGGTCTTGTCATACAGAGTGACTAAGGCACTTTTAAGCAGTTGTAAGTGGGTTAGCGCCAGTTTGTGTGATGCTTAGCTATGCTTATCTATGCTTAGCTAAGTGCACACAAGCGCACACCCACTGACTACTGCTTAAAAGTGCTTACTCCCACTAACACCCGCGCTATTTTCTTTTAAAAAAAAGAAAATGGGGAAATAGGAAAGTGGTGAAAAAGGGGGCGCAAAGAGGGTAGGACAGTAGGAAAACAAGCTCGGGATGTGCAGGAAGGATGTAGGGAAGGCCCATAGCTGCCCGATTCTTTACCAGCAACAGCTGTGCATATGTTAGAAATTTAGAGTGAGATTTGACACCTTCCACCCCTGAGAGATGGGTAAGGACAACAAAATATGTTGTACAGCCAATTGTAATTATCAGTTTACATGTCCAACAGACATGTATGTGAAATGGACAGCTATGTATGGGGCATAATTTTTTTGTGGGAACAGAGTGCCCTTTTTTTATTTTTTTTCAGGTGAAAGTGGAATGCGAGGTACAGGAAGTAGGTATATTTGGGAAGGTAGGATGGGGAGGTTAACAGACAAGACAAACAAGTCGCATACAGGGGCAGAGTATGACACATGTGGGAGGTAAACACAATTGACGGGGACGGATGTTTGGATATCGCAAGCCCATGAGCCCACAGATGGCAACAGTGGAACTGAGATCCCCACCCATGGGCAGTTACCACTGCGCCTTCACAGCCCAGGCCGGGGCTGGGCTGGGGGATGGATAGGATGGGCAGGCACACCCATGAGTTGTGCCACTCTCACCTCAAGCTGGCGTAGTGGATCAGTCACAGAATGCCTGATCTCACTACGCACCACAGACCGGACCCTATGGAGGGTGAGTGGAGGCTCTCCTCCAGCCACGCTTGCAGAGGGGGGATGAGCCCCATCCCCTGCAGTGCTTCCACCCAACGGTGGTACAGGGCCACCAGAGGAGGAGGTCCCGGCCTGGGCACTGGTGCCAGGTGCACTCGCCAGCTGAGGTGGGAGAGGTGGGTCCGCTGTAACCCGCCTTCCCTGTTGTCCTATGTTTAGCAGTATTTTATGGTACTTTGGGTTAGTATCAAACACCATTCAAAATTAGTTGCAACAGCATGCATCAGTATTCCCATTAACCAAATACACATGAATTCCGAACATTGAGCAGCAAGCATAACACATGCATATTTAGAACAACAGTGGACATTCCTACTGCATGCAGGGTTGATTGGTGGCAACAGGCCATCAGGTTTGGATATGTGAAAAGGGCATATGCATCAACGTGCATGCAGATATGTATAAACCAACAAGACAAATGTCCATGGGAATTAATTGTGAATACACATACCCAGTTTGGTGTGGAATGGCATAATTTGTGAAAATAGGGTAGGATGGAGAAATATTACATTAACAATGTAAACTACCTATACATATACTGTACATTCCTAGCAGATGCAGATATATATCCCCTACATGTATTAGTAGTTTCCTGTATGTAACCTTAGGAATGTTGGTGATGGGGATGTTACTGCTACATTAATATATATTCCATTTTTATTCATATATGTTCATATCTGGCTGTGTTCAGGTAAAGCATGCTGCTACATTTGATTTATATAGGTCTAGACAACTGTGGATGTTCAGTATTTCATACAACCATACTATCTCCATAATGCAAGGGTAAAGCAACATATCCAAATGGTGGGACGGACACAGTCCAGGTTCTGTACTTTATTAAAGACATTTCACTCTTCTGTTGTGGCTGTCTCATTCATTTCATTATGTAGTGAATGCAGTATACCTTTACTCCAGACTTATTACAGATGTCTTGGTAGCTTCAAACTCTCTTTCTCACACTTTCTCACTTATTTTATATTTACATTTCAGGATAGTACTTAATTCTAGGCTTTATTAACATTTATTACTGGGTTACAACAGTCCTTTCCAGTTGACTCACTTATTTCATATGGCAGAATTTACAAGGATGTATTCGACACTTGTCTATCCTTTGTTGATTGATTACAACACCCATTTTCAGGCTGAAGCAGTTATCTGATATTACAATACAGATGGAAACTCTATTTGAGACTTGTTGAATCTTTATTACTGGATTGCAATACTCTTTTCCAGGCTGCATCACTTATCTAATCTTACAATACTAGCAGAATCTTTCTTCTAGGCTTATTTGACCCTTATTACTGGGTTACAACACTGAACTCTTTTACAAGCTGTCTCACTTATATTCTATAACAATACCAGCAGAATAATTACTAACCTGCCTGGTGGCACAACCTCGACAGCCTATCAGCATAGGCTTGCCAATTCGCGGAACGAACACCTGCAGCTGTCATATAAATGAAGGAATATTGTAACATACCTATCCATACTATAGGCTAGGATAGCATTTCTTACATGCTTAATTACATGGATACTTACTCAGTAGTGGGGCATTGGGCATTTGGCGGGCCTCCTGGATCCATTGGTTCAGTTGGTCCTACTTTCGTTGCTTCAGGTCCGCATGGTGGTGACGGACCTGTTCACCAGTCCTCGGAATGCTTGTGGCACTGGTGAAATCATGTGCCAACCGGTTCCACACCTCTGCCTTATATGATCCCCATTGAACCTGGCCCTGCATGAGTTGCACTTCATGATCATGGACTAGGAGCCAAACCATATATTTTGACTCCTCAACACCCCACCTTTGTGCTCTAAAGCGATTTCCCTCTCCTGCACCTGCCATCCTGACTGCAAATGGGTACCACAATCAGTTATAGTGTGTATTCCCGCTTATGGGGCTTATATATGCCGGTTTTCCCGCACTTATCTGTGATTGGCCATTTTGGATATTTCTCTGCTTACAGCAAACCTGCATTGTCATGGTTATATTTTCATTCATTCCTATATGTATGGTAATACTACATTTCACAGTACAACTGTCATGGCTTAGTGGTTCAATACTTTGACTATGGTGAACAGTGCCCTGGGTTCGATCCTTGCTATTGCTTTTTTATTTTACTACTGTCTAGACAGGCTAGTAGGTGTGTATGTGTAAAGGCAACTTTGCTACAGCTTGCCCAACGTTGCCCGATGGTAATCTGGTTGGCTCGCTGCAAAGCTCCGCGCAGCTTACGCTGGGTAACGCGTTATTTAGCCATAAGCACTCATATTAAGCTGGGTAAAGTGCTGCCCAGCTACGGGCACTCATATTGAGCTTGTTAAAGCACTGCTCAGCTACAGGCGCTCATATTAAGCTTGTTAAAGCCCTGCTCAGCTATGGGCACTCATATTAAGCTGGGTAAAGCGCTGCCCAGCTACGGGCACTCATATTGAGCTTGTTAAAGCACTGCTCAGCTACGGGCACTCATATTAAGCTTGTTAAAGCCCTGCTCAGCTATGGGCACTCATATTAAGCTCGTTAAAGCACTGCTCAGCTACGGGCAATTATGATCCTTTTTATATATACTTAATATAGGTTTTGTTCAGAAATACATGGGACATTTCATTACATTTTACTTAAATTAAATTTATATATATCGAGGAATTGTTTCATACATATTTAAAGAAAAATGGAGGGGGGATGTTGTGGGGCTTGAACCGTGACTACCTATTCTTTGGGCAACATCTGTACCACTACGCTATTGCTACTTTGCTTAATTTGCATATGTAGATCTTATATGCTTTTCAATGTCATATCTGCTAACTGTGGTTGAGCGAAGGGCATACCTGCGCAAACAAGCACAAATGCGGGCAAACATTTTGGAAGTTATAAAAAAAAAAAGGAAACTGGTATTTTTACATTTTACATATTTTCAGTAGGGTTTAGTCTGTGGGGATGTGTGATGTTGTGTTCCTTGACATTTCAGCAGACTCGCTCATGGGTGTTTACTTTCAGGACTCTGACTCTTCTGGGGGCATGTCCCTTTGCTGTACTCGGCAATCAGACACACCCCCTACTTTCCTACATGGACCGTGTTAGACTTGGGTATGATTCAGCATGCCCTCATGAATATGCATGGCATGCAGACGTCATACCGTTCAACTGCATCCTCCGAGTAAGACATATTAAGTCTTGCACGGAGGTTTCGTGAATCCGGCCCCTAGTGTTTGACTATCTCACTTCTTTCAGGAATATTTGCAATTATACTTGTTTTATGCAATGATTCTTTTTCTGAGAAGATCAGACATCTAGTGTGAGTAAAGTACCAGCCAATCAGGTGATGAGGAATCTTTCAAACTGTAACATATTTCCTTACACGTCACTCTTATTTTTCAAAATTGCAGCTGTAGGTGTCATTCAGCAATTTATGCAAGTTATGCTATAGGTACAAGTGAGTTAAAGGAAATTTAAAAATATATAGTGTACAAAAAACATTTTCTTTATTTCTTTTTTGTGAATTGTGCCCTCAGCAAGTCAGTACCCGGGGAGATTGCCCATTTTGCCCTGTCCTTTCTACTAGCTCTCCCTTTAACAAAACCATATTGTTACAGGTCTAGAGCAATATTATGTTTTTATACTGGAGCTTATGAAATCAGACATACTTCCCTGGTTTTGCCAATTAGGCTTTTAAGGCTGAAAGGGTTCTTGGATCTGATGTAGGCCCTCCCTTTACAGAATGGCATAGTGATGTCCTTTTTCATACTTTAGGAACACATCCAGTGGATGTGCTTAAGATGAACAGTTTTAGAAGGAGGTATAGATAAGGCACGTTTTATGTTTTTGATTAAGCAACCAGTTACATTCTCAGACCCAAACCTTTACAAATGGTATTCTTAGCTTTAGACAATGCAGTTAGTACATTTTCCATAGTTATCTTAGGGGGAGGAAGGGACTTGAGAATTTGTAGAACTTTCATAACTGTTTTTGATATGGATAATACTAATGTAATTCAGTTCAGAACACTGCTGTGTGTTATTTTGTAATTGCCTGATATAGTTGAAGAAGAATTTATGATTATCCATGGCTTGAAATACCTTCTATTACTAATTTTCTTTACTTTTAACTCTTACTGATACTCCACAATCAAAATATTTCTGCCTTACTTTATTGTGTTCCTCCCTTTCCCTCCTCTGTAGCTCTAGTATCTTGCTGTCTGTTCTTTGCCTTATCTTTACAGCTCTACTTGCCCTCCTTTCTTTTTCCCAGACTCCACTTGCTCTAACTTCTCTAGGACTAGAGTCTTCTCTCATTAGCCATTTTCAATTCCAGTCTATTTAACTAGCTATTACCTGCGACCTCCTCTACTGCTACCCATATTTATGCTCTGTTGTGCATGCAAACTAATACACCTATTGTCCTGTGATCCACTTTGCAACTTTACATGAATATGACTGATTTTTAAAATTGATGTACCATGAATTTGCATTGTATATGTAATTGTGACTAATTAGCAATCCAGTTTATTATAAATTTGTAAGATTAACTCCTACATTGCTACGTTTGCTCATAAGCTTACTTTGTACTAGTATGCTATCCTACTAGTAAAAGAATTGCAACTTTTTCTCTTTTGTGTACTTTGTCTTTTTCATATTGATATATGGAGCTTTTCTCCACAGTCCTCTGCTGAAATGAGGTTACTTTACTGACCTACTTGGAATATTTCAGCAAACAATTGTTAGCAAGTAAATAACTAAATATATAACTATGTTTTAATTTGTGTTCTGCTTTAAATTTCCTTATGGTCATTTTCAGATTTTTTTCAGATCATTTTCACATAGTCTTTAATTTGGGTAGATTTTGATTTACTACAAGACTTAAATACTTTTTGTCTTATTATAGTGCTTTTTAATGTTGCCATTCTACCAAGGTGGCTTATTTTTACATCCTGAGTTTACAATGCGTTTGAACTGACAAACTTTAGGAAGATCTGCAACAGAATTTAAGTAGTTACAAACAGGAAAAGGAAGGGAGAAAAGCTCAGTAAAATTAGTCCCATACAACATTGTTTTCGTATTTCACTACAACTGGACGGCCAACCCAATCCAATCAGAAGCTAATCACTTAATCACTTTCTGCTCACAATGGCCATGAACTGAGGAACTTCAGGAAGATCCCCACAACAGAATTTAAATAGTTGCAAACAACAAAAGAAAAGGAGACAAAGCTCAGGTACTTATATGCTCCCTTGACTACAGCATTGATCCTGTTTTGAGGCAGAATCTTAACAGCAACTCTGCAAAACCATATTGATATTAGATAAACTTCATCTTGCAAATATTATAAAATGTTTGTTATGTATTAATAATCGGGGCTATTCTGAGTTCCTCACACCCTGCAACTTTGGGTGGTAGTTGAGTCCCCATATATGAACACCACCCCCATAAGAACATAATGCTCATTGATAAAAAAAAAACATTGTTCATTGTATTTTAAACACATATGAAAAATACTAAACTGCACATACCCACATCCATTTACACATTATTAGCTATTGAACTATAAAGGCAATCCTTGCTTTATACTGTTCTGAGTTACGTAAACTTTCTTTATTTTCATATATCACTCAATTTCTGGTTGAAAAGTGTTAAGTTTCTCATTACCTTGAGAATGAAAACAAATGCAGTTCTTTCTCTCTTTCAGTGGTATTTATTAAGCACAGTACACATGTGTGGGAGCCTCATGGAAAGCACCAGGGAGACTCCCAGAACAAAGGAATACACAAGCTTATATTCCATTAATACTGCTGACAGTACAAAAAATATAAAATGAACCAATTAGATCATTATACAAGGTAATTAACCAATCAAAGGTTTACCCGTAGGTATAAGGCAGCTTACATCATTATATCTCTAGGCAGAGAAAGAAAATCGGATATACTTCCATAAAAGGCACATTTCCTGCTTTCAGGCAGATCTTGCTTTTCAGTATTTTTTTCACTGCTCATAGTTCACTCAAAGTTCACAGTACACGGTACATCTTAAAACATGCAAACTGTCGCATACTCAATTCCCTCAAACACATGCTTTGGCTGTTCATATTCTACACAAGCTATTAAACTTAGGATCCTTATTTGTTAATTCTGTCTTGAACAAATATGCAAAATCAGGTACATTTTTAGAAGAGTCCCAGCCCTGTCCTTGTACTTTAATTTAACATATTCATAGCAGCATTTGCAGTGGCACTGCTGAAGTGTACATCAGTTATTTTCATTGTAATCTGGTTACTTACCTTTTATTTCTCTCTACTTGAGTACTCCTACCTCTGATTATTTCTGGTGGTAGACTCAAACCTGGTAGGGTTTGGATTTTAAGTTGGTGCAAGGGAATTCTAATCTGATTAGTTGCCCAACTGAGCCCTCATGTAGCCCTCTGACTAGATACAATGATGTTTCCTGCAAGGACAATGGAACAGCCCCATTTTTAAATCACATTTAAACCCTTCCAGCCAAGTCACTACATGCCATATGTACACATGCTGTCATTTATTTTCTGACTGGCTAATCTTGAACTTATTTGATATTTGCCTGCTGCTATATTACATACTGAAATATTGCTAAGCTTACAGCTTGAGTATCACTTAAATATTTTCATCTTAGAGTTTCTGATTTTTTTTTTTTTTGCTATCAATGCTACTTTGCTCCTTTTATTTTGCCTGCATCTAGGAGTGTTAAGAAACATTATCTGCATCTAAGATTGTTATGCAAATCATGCTTACTGTGGTACTTGTCTTCCACATAACAGATATACTAAATCCATTGAGATCACCAAAACTGTTAGGTGTACTATAGTCTACCCCTGTTTATTGTACCATATGCAGTCAAACTGAAGTTAACAAGTATTTTTACCTTAGATTGCACTTAGCCATAATATGATGATGGGTTAAGCAGATGCCCTTGCTCAGATTAATTCATATTGTGTATATAATGTCTAAGAGTGAAACTACAGGCGAGCAAGGTACATATCTATACAATTCAACATTGTGGTCACTACCGACAGCCAGTTAAACTTGTATGCGGAATACTTTATCAAAAGTTTTTTGCACTATTGTCCCTCAAAGGTGCTTGTACATCACCAGAACAAAGACCTATAATAGCTATATTATCCCCCCACCTTTTTCTTATTATCACTAGCCCAAATTAAAAAAGCTCAAACAACTGTAAGAGTTATTTAACCAAATAGCTGTTTCTTTTTTTTTTTTAATTAAAGTCAATACTGTTACTATGTACATTAAGCTTGATTGCAACTAAATATAGCCCATTGCAGACCCAATACCCACACTCACCTGAGCAATAGATTGTTACTTGTTGTTCACACATTGTGTCATTGCTGGTCCAACACCAATGCACCCAAAAACCTAGCTAGAGAATCTCTCTTCTCAAATTACATAGTTAAAATCTGAAATGAACTACCACAGGCCATTATATCCACCCCCACCCTGAACCAATTAAAAAAAAAACACTAAAAACTCACTTATCTAGTAAGTGGCTGTGTTGTTGCTGTTCTCCTGATTAATCTATCTCCTACAGAAAATATGACTACCTCTACCTCAATTATTGCTAACACCAAGAATACTATACTTTTTCTGACTTCAGATAACAAAACTATCAACTTTCAGGCATCATTTCTTACTACTCAGGAGTCTAACTTACAACTCATCCTTATATAATGCAATAACCTATAACATGGAAATACTAGTTAACCCTGCTATGAACCACAGGTATTCTGATGAGTTAATTGTCTGTGTATATACAAAGCTACCTTAAAATGACTATAAAAATTGTTATATTTATCTTTTGTTTTGTCCATATTGTACTTATACAATTATGTTAAGTAGAGCTTTTCTCCCCGGGCCTCTCTGAAAAACGACTTGTGTCAAGTCGGACTTTCCTGGTAAACAAATGTAAAATAAAATAAATTCTATCTACTCTCTGTCTCCCTTAATTACGTCAGCCTGATACTGTCTCCTACTTAATCAATCTCACTTGAAGATCTTACTTCTGGGTGTATGTACAGGTAAATTCACCTGTTGCCTCAGGGCATTGTTCAGCGTCACTCATTTCTTTACATTTAACTCTACACTTACTTTTTCTTCCCTTCCCCTTTTCCCCTCTGTTATGTCCTAATATTTCCTCTCTTCCCTGTTTGCTTTTTACCCTACTGCCTTCTTAACATTGCACATTGCTGAGTTAGTTTTCCAGCTGTATTTGTAGAACCTTTTTACTTCTCTTTCTTTTTCCCTCCAGTTCTCATTTTTTGCACCATTGAATATAAGCTGTATGACACTCTCACCCTATTCTTTTCTACTCTTGTTTTCAAACAAAATCTCTTACAGGTTTTACATTTTGCTTTTTATTTATTGACTCATAGTTCATCATACCATAAAAATAGTGGAAAGGCATCCTTTATTTAAATTATAAGGCTTTAGGTGGCAGTAAATGCAATTTTCTCTGTTAAAGACTAAGCGGGTATTGCCTGTTTATTATTTTGGCTTTTTTTAACATATGCCTGGAGATACAAACCTGTTGAAATGTAGGCAAACTGTTATGTTTTTTTTTTTTTTTTGTCTCCCATATACAATCCCATCCTATGTTGTCATCATGTTTTACTACAGCTGCATGCTCATTCCATTCTGAGTCAAAGTTAATCACTTTCTGCTCACAATGCCCCTGAACTGATCCCCACAAAAGAAATAAAACATTTAAAACAAAAAAAAAAAAAATGAAAGGAAACAAGCTCAGTAAGACTGGGTGCTTATCTGCTTCCTTGACTATAGCATCAGTCTTGTTTTGGATCGGAATTTAGATCCAGCAACAAAAATCACTTGCAGATCACTAAAGCCAATAACTCTGCTGGTGAAGCACTATTCTCTTGCGCCATAGCCAAATTATGGAACTCACTCCCACCCACAATTACCTCCATACCATCAGGCACCAACTTCAAAACTTTACTAAAAGCGCACCTAAAAACATGCTGGCTGTGCCCTTGCAACTCCCACTCTAATATCACCCACCCCATCCAACTACTACCTTTCTTTCACCTCCACTAACTACCTTGATTATAGCAAGCTCAGATGCTCATAAGCTTAGTACTTATTATACAGCAGGAACTTCTCATTGTTACATTTGTTAATGCCTGTTATGTACTTCACAGATAAAGATTCTAGTTGTCTACCGATGTACTATGTTCTTCATCTGTAAATATGTTGTAAGTAATTTCTATGTTAAATTGTTAATCGCTATGTAATCCAATGTAACTACTGTCTGTTTATTTTACTGTGGAGCTTTTCTCCCCGGACCTCTGCTGAAAATGGACCCACGTCCAGTCGGACACTCCCGGTCAACAAATTTAAATAAATAAATAAATAAATAAATACATTTGTAACAGTGAGTGTGCAGAAATTTATTGATATTGGGTACAAATTCTCTTGCAAATATTATAAAAATGTTGCTGTGTATTAATAATTCTGGCTGCTCTCAGTTTCTGATACTCTGTAACTCTGGTTATTTCAGTTATAAAAGTAAAATAAATAAATAAATAAATAAACAACACACCCCACCTCCATTTACACCTTATTGGCTATTGAATTATAAAGCCTGTCCTTCTTTTATATTGCTCTGAGCTACCTAAACTTTTATTACTTACATGTATTACTCAGTTCCTAGTTGACAATCTGTTAAACCTAAGCTCATAATTTGTTAATGCAATCTTGAGTAGATGCACTTAATCATCTGTAGGTTCATAGATTCATAGCTGTATACTAGGCTATAAACACCAGGACCTTTATGAGCCTAGCCATGCAATCCAACCCAACTGGGTCCCTATATATCAAAGAGAGGTTGCTATGTGGGGGTTGGGTTTTTTAGTGTGGGCAATAGTGTCTGCAACTGTCTATCAGACACTTGGGAGTCAGACCAGGGGTGAATTTCTGATTTTCCATCTATTGGTCAAGGTTAACCTTCATGTGGATGGAAGCCTATTCCAAAGCATGGGATCCTCTGAGATACATATCCATCTCTCCAAAATATCTTATTTATGTCACAAGCAAAATTTAAATCCTTGGCTCTAGTGGTTTTGATGCTGTTCATTTTGTCCACCTTTGCAATATTTATACTGGCAGACTGGACCTTTATATATCATAGCACTTTTCTTACCTTTTTTAGAAGTGTCCTAGCACTGTCCTCATAATTTAATTTAGCTTATATTCTTACTAGCATTTGCAGTGGCATTGCTAAAGTGTACATGTTTTCCTATTCACTGTAGTCTGGTTATTTATCTTTTATTTCCTTCTACTTGGGTAATCCTACCTGTGATTGTTTCTGGCAGTAGTCTCAAACCTGGTAGAGGTTGGTACCACCCCCATTCACCTTTACTAAACTTGGACATGCCTCCCACCACATCAAACAACACCTTTATATGGAAGTCTGTAGCTTGTCAAAATTTATTGTCAATGTGCTTGATGATGCAGTAAAATTCATTAACTGGTCCCCTATCAAAACTCTAGCACTGGACAATGCCATCCATAAATTTAATATATTTAAACACTCAAAACTCCTTGGCCCTCTAAGAAACAAAATAGTTGCATCCAACTATGCCCCATGGCTCACAAATCACAGCAGAAAAGTTATCCACAATAGAGACAGCACTTCTAAAGAATGGCAGAAAATCCAAAACCCATCAGAGCTACCAGTATATATTACTCTGTAACTCCATAAAAAAAAAAAGAAAAAACATTCTCTGATGCACAAAGTAATTAATCAAAGAAATAATCCTAAAGGTTTCTGGTCCTTTACTAAGAAAATATTGTACCCTGGAACTAATATTGTCCCCAGCCCATGTCCTAAACATTCTCCTTTAGAGATAGCTATTGAATTTCAACCCTAATTATTGCACTGTATAGATGCTGTCACCTCCAACACACCTACAGTGTCATCTAAATGAATAACCTCCACCCTACTATAACTGCATATTCTCTAGCTAAAAACTATCTCTGTCTCCTCATAGGTTCATAGGTTCATAGGTAAGTGCTAGGCTATCTGCCCAAGGGCATTTATAAACCTAGCCAGAGTGTGTTGGCATTCGTCACCCCCCTAGATTAGTTCCCTGTGCCTCTGACCAGCAGAGCCATTAGTTTCCTGCGCCTCTGTCCAGCAGAGCCACTGCAGTGATCCCTGGGGTATATTTTGTTTCCCATCCACCCGTCAAGGTTTCTCTTGAAGAGCGCTAGTGAGGGGCTCTGCCTGATGTATATTGGAATCTTGTTCCAAAGCATGGGGAACTACATCAAGAAATTACTAAACAAACTCAAACCGTACTCCCCCTCAGCAGACAAGCTCCTCAAGAATACATTAAGCTTGTCACTGATTCCGTTGCTTACATCATTTCAATTCTCTTCAACCGGTCCATTCTGGGATCCTATGTTCCCACTTTATGGAAAAAGTTCCATGTAATTCTTCTTTACATGGGTAACAACTCCAATGAAATATCCAACTTTAGGTCTTTTACAGTATTATCTCCCCTGTCTAAAGTATTTGAAAAAAATCATATATAAGCAACTTCCCCAATACCTCCTCCAAGTAAACCTCCCAGTCCTTATGCAACATGGCTTCCAACCTGCCCATGGTGCTATAATTGCCCTTATAACTTTAGTAGACAATATCAAAAAGTCTAGAGACAATGATAAGGGTATGTCTTCTATCTACTTAAACTTATCAAAAGTGTTCAACACAGTCTTCCATAAGAAACTCATAGTTAAACTCTGTCCTAGACCTCTCTGTCTCTTCTGTAAACTGTTTTTCTATCTATCTGACATACCAAAATTAATCAGTTAAATAGCTATCTGAAAGATCCCCATACTTTTACTTTCATACCGGTGGACTTCTTACACAATACGAGTGTCTGTGAAAGTTATTAGAGATTTGATTAGTGATATTTTATCTGATTTTTTTGGCTGATATTGTGCCTGTGATTTTGTCCTATTTTGTGGTCTGGTATACCCACACAGGGTAATTTCTGAGGTCTGGGATCTGTGATTCAGAATTCTGATCTGAGCCCCCTGAGCCACTGAGAGGTCAACAGGGTGAATCACAATTTTTTTTGGTCTGAGCCTTCCAAACAAGGGCATTCATAGATTTTGTCTAAGATTTTGTCTGAATTGAGACTGGAGATTCCAGACTATTGTGGCTGGTGATTGAGACTTCTTAACTAGTGGAGCTCTCTACCACCACATAGAAGAGTAGACTAGGGAACCGACAACCAAAGTGCCTACAGCCTATAGGGGCTTGCGGCACCAAGCTGAACAAATAGCTGCACCCTGTGAGTATTCTAAGGGCTGAATGTTTAACCTTATAAAATTATTTATCTTTCATGCTTTGTTTATGTTTTCTATGGCTTTTCTTCCCAGGTCCCCACTGAAAATGGTCTCTTCTTGGCCCAGTGGTCTATCCTGGTAAACAAATACAAGTAAAGAAAGAAAGTAAGTAAGAAAGAAAGAAAATCGCACCCCTAAGCAATACCACCATATACGTTATCTCCCACACCAAACTATGGAATTAAAATAGATGACAATTTAAAGACTGAGATTCCTATTTAAAACTCAATAAAAAATCACCAAAACCTTAGAATACTTTACCAAAATTCCCTTGAATTCACACTAGATCAACTCTTATTAACTCATATCTCCTACCCTCTCTGTTATATGGCTCTGTGTGAAGGATCCACATAACTTGCCCAGATTATCCAGTGCCTCATCCACCTCACTTCTGTGTATGATAAAAATAGCAGCTATATTAAAGGTTTGAATCTTGCAACTATATTAAGGGTTTGAATCTTGCAAACAGCTTTTTAATATTTGTAATATGCTAAAACTGTATGCTGTAAGGCAAAGCTTGCTTACTGAACTCAAACACTTTGAACTTTGATTAACCTGATAATATGTTTACCTGCTCAAATAGCTAAAGACAAGCAGCACTACTTCTGGAACCAACAAAATCATAGAAGTAGTAACCCCAAATCCTTCTGAGCATCCATTAAAAACATCCTGTCCCCAGGCACAAAACCCAATCCTTGCCCACACCCTGACAAACCTCCTGAACAAATGGCTAGTATCTTTAACTCATATTTTATTGACACCATTGCCAATATTACCTCTACCTTCTCCTGTCCTCTCCCAAACCAGTCTACTACTTCCTCGCAATCTCATAATCCACCTCAAAATATCCCAAACTCTCCCTGTTCTACTTACTAGATCTCTCCACCCAAACAGCACCTACACAACTACTCATCCACCGTTCAACCTCTCTCCCATCCCTACCCGCTATATCAAAAAACTACTTCTACAATTAAAGCCCTGCACAAACTCTGCTGACAACATTCCTGCCAAATTTCTTAAACTCCCTGCAGACTCAGTGATATATCCCATAAGCACTCTGATTAACTGATCTATCCAGGAATCTTATGTCACTACTGTATGGAAAAAAGCTATAATATTACCGCTACATAAAGGTGGCCCCATTACTGTCATCTCTAACATCCATCCCATTGCAATACTTTCCCCTGTCTCCAAAATCCTAGAAAAATGCATTCAGAAACAACTTTTTAGATTTCCTTCTACAACACAACATTCTCTCCCCCACACAGCATGGGTTCCATCCAGGACATAGCACCTCCACTGCTTTCATTTCCTTCTTAGATACAGTCAACAAAGCCAGAGACACAGGAAATATCGTGTCAGCCCTTTTCCTAGAACTATCAAAAGCATTTGACACTGTCTCCCACACCGTCCTCCTCTCTCGGCTCTCTAGTATAGCCCTCTCTCCCCACTCCCTTAACTGGTTCACTAGCTGCCTCTCAAAAAGAGAGCATGCTGATCAATGGCAAAACTTAATTTCCCCTTTCATTCACAACCCTACAGGGCTGACCCAAGGTTTTATTCTTGGCTCTCTTCTCTTTAACATATTTATCAATAATCTCCAACAAGTTATATCACAAGGGCCCCTAATCCCGTATGCAGATTACTCCACTATAGTCTGGTCAGTTAACAATGTTAACGCTTTAAAACAAAATTACCTAAGCTTCTTTTTCCTCAATAGAATCCTGGCTACACAAAAATCACCTCTCCCTAAATCCCCTCCCCAAAAAATAAACTTATAATCTTCACTCCCAAGAGAAACTCACCCATCAATAAAGCTGAACTTGACATTTTTTCTCACAACTCCACCCAAATTGAGCTAGTTACCCACACTAAACTGCTAGGAGTAATTATTAATGAAAATCTTAAATTCGATCACCACATCCAGAACAATATTAATAAGACTCACAAAAAACTTGGGCTTTTATATAGACATAACAAATTTCTCTCCCTCCCTTCCAAACAAATGCTCACACTATCCTACCTTCTGCCTTCTCTAACTTATGGTGCCCCCTTATTAACCAATCTTCAGTCTTCCCTAATAGCCGAATTAGACACGTGCTATAAAAAAATTGCAAAATTCGCCAAAAATAGTTGCCACTTTACTCACCATTGTACTGCCTTAAAGAAACTGAAATGACTTGAACTCCCCCACTTGCTTCTCCTTCTCCAGCTTTGCACTGCTCATAAACTGATCTATAAATTAGACTGTCCACCTCTCAGCTCCATTTTCTCCTTATATAATCCAGCCAATTCTCTTCACTCTGAGCACCGACATCTGCTCCAAATACACAAGCCAAAACTCCCTGCAGGCCAATTACTATACTCATGGACCATCTCCAAAATCTAGAACAACCTTCCAACTCCAATCCGATTACAATCACCACCAGCTACCTTCAAAGCTGCCCACCACAGCCACCTCTCCTCTTCATGGATATGTAACTACTCAGTTCCTTCTTCACCAGTTACCTAAATTCTAACCTGCTTATAAAATAGTAAAACTCTGTCTACACCCAAATTCACCTCCATTTTCCTCTGTAGCTTTGTACCCCTTACCATAGGTTTATATAGTTTTCGCAATGGTCACTCTATTCTATGTAAATACTTTGCAAATAATAGGTTATCAAACTTTTATGTTCTGCTTTATCTTTGTGAAATTTATAAGTTTATATGTATATTGGCAGGCTGTACTTTTGTGTCACTCTATACTATGTAAATACTTTTCTAGTCAAATACTATGGTTATTAAAACATCTATGTACTTTTTTTGTGCAATCTATAACTTTATATGTAGATTTGCAGGTTGTATTTCTTTGTCACTGATACTTATTACTGCGAGCTATTCTGAAATTTGTTGTCATTTCTACCTGCTACTGTAAAGCTTTTTTCCCCAGGCCTCCACTGAAAATGGGCTTGCATAGCCCAGTGGACTTTCCTGGTAAACAAATGTCAATAAATAAATAAATAAATAAGTGGGACTATCACAAGTCTGTGGTTAGCTAAGGGCTAGCTGTTCTCTTAGAAGAAGACATATGCAGAAGTACTGAAAGTAAAAAAAAAATAGACATGATTATGTTTTAGAGACACCAGAAATAAAAACCAGACATGATATAAGCCTTGTTTGAAACTTAGAAAATTATTTGTAACACCCATCAACCAGCAATGGACTTTGGGCTCATCAGCATGGCATGGACTGGGCATTTTAATGCTAGTGCCTGCGTCACTGACTTGACCAGCATGGATCTTTGGCATGGACTGGGCATTTTAAATGCTAGTGCCTGCATTGTATTGATTTGAACAGATAGCTGCACTGTTAAAATTTGAAGTCCATCTATCAGTGAACAATGAAGATCATTTTGATGCTTGTAAGTAGAAGATAATTTTGGTAGTTTTAAATAAATTGCTTTAGCTTGTGCCTTGGTGTCTTGCGTCACTTCTTCTCAACAGTATTACCCTTAGAATTAGAATAATAGACCATAAAGAACTGGCCCAGTGATTAGGGTTATGAGGTATACAGAGATGATGACACAACCACCAATGCTGTTTTCTCTGAAAAAAATGTTAGCAAGAGGGAAAAAGAGTTAGCTAATGTAGACAATCTAGGTAAAATTCCTGCAGGATCCATGGCTGGGACATAGGGTCAGTGGGCTTCCCTTGCTAGAGTATTGAGTAAAGTTTCTCCCCCACCCCCTGTTGAGCTTTTAACATTTTCACATAAGGCAGATTCAAATGAGATGGAAAAGGCTCTAGCAGAGTTGATTTTGTATTTGATGGAAAGAAAGAAAAATATATTTTAAAAAAATTGCATTTGATAAGAGCCCAGCTGCTCACATCTGTTTTTTGAGAAGTAAAATGTCTGCATTAAAGTTAACAGATTTAAGATTAAGTGAACAAAAGAGTTGAAGCTGGGACATGTGCAGCCAAAAAAAATTTTTTGACAGCTTTTACAACATACAATTAGTGAGTCTATACAGCAAGTTAGTAAACAACAAAAAATATAAAGAGTGCATGCATCAATATTGTTTAGACACAGATAGCTTTGAAAGGCAAGATAATTTATGAAGAGACAAAAGAGATTAATATGTTATCAGTCAAAATTATTCAACAGCATAAGCAAAGAAAATGCTGTGGGCTAGGAAGACTTCCATACAGGTTGCAGTGCATGTACTAATCTGTAGTAAATCCAAAAAAAGGTAAGTGCACAAACCAAAACTGCAAATCCAAAATAAGAGCACTGGACAGCTGTTGACCCGAAAAAGAATGTATTAATGACACAGCAAACCCAAAAGAACACCAAACATAAAACTTTCTTCAAATCCAAGTAATCAATGGAATCAAGTCCACATTTATAAGTGAATTTCAAAAACTTGGTAGTAGAGGCAATGTATTGCATAAATTCAACAAACTTGTCCATCCCTCCCATCCAAAAAATACAAATGTCATCCAAAAACCAACTATATAAAACCCAGTTTTCTTTGTATGCAAAATGAAAAATGTAATTATATTCCCACCATGCAAGCACCAGATTGGCATAAGTTGGCATACACATTGCACCCATTGCCACTCCTTTTTCTTGACGATAAAACTCTCCTTCAAAGTAAAGAAAGTTATTTTTTAATACTATTAACATCAGGGTGTTGATCAAGTAAATGTCCCTATCGTTAAACTTACCATATTTCCTAAGACCCTCTGTTAAAAATTTCAACCCTTCAACATGAGGGATGGATGTAAACAAATCGACCACATCGATTGTTACAAACATAACTTGATCAAAAAACAAATTGTTTCTTACCTTCCTAAGAAAATCTCAAGAATCCTTAAGCGTATTCTGGGAATTCAATGAAAGTTCTTTTAACTGTACATCTAAATATTTAGCTATTGCTGCAGTGGCAGATTGATTAGCTGCCACTATTGGTCTCATTGGTGGGTCTAATGTACTCTTATGGGTCTTAGGAATACCAAAAATACTAGGCACTCTAGGTTCCCTGTTGTATAAACAATTAAACTATCAATATTAATAGTACCCTCCAATAATAAATCATTTA
Source organism: Protopterus annectens (assembly GCF_019279795.1). Lineage (NCBI taxonomy): Eukaryota > Metazoa > Chordata > Ceratodontiformes > Protopteridae > Protopterus > Protopterus annectens. Next base: position 1,267,793,485 of record NC_056735.1, read on the forward strand.
AAACAATAAATATTTTCCTACAAGCAATATTAATTTCATTTATTGAGACCTTGGAATATTTGTCCTCATCCTGTAAAAGCCCCATCATTTTACTTTCATATATTATGGAATCCATAATAACAGTACCCCCACCCTTGTCTGGCTTCATAACCCTAACCAAAATGTTTTCTTTCAGTGTATTCAAAACATAATTTTCCTCTTTAGATAAATTTGACCAAACTCTATTGTTTGTCAACTCCTTCCTAAGTGTATTCTCCACCAGACATTCAAAATTCTTTTACTGTGGGTGTAGTGGAGGGTTCCACGTAATTTTTCTCTTCAGAGAACCCTCACCCCCACTAGTTTGTTTAAATATTAATTCCATATATTTCTTCCGGACAAACATTTTAAGGTTAATTAAAACTTTATTAATATCAGGTTGGGAGGATGGCCTAATGGTTAAGGTGTTTGCCTTACAAAGACAAGGTGCAGGGTTTGAGTCTTACAAGGGATAATTGGCTAGGCTTAAAATGGCTCGCAAGGGCAATTAGCCTAGTACTAACCTATGAACCTATCACATTTCTTTCCTGGTATAAATTTAAAACTTTTTATAAATAAACTAAAAAATTCTTCTGTGATGTCCAAACTACTATAGTTAAAAATAGTATACCCATTAAAAGTGAGCATGGTACCATTAGATACTATTCTATCAGATGCTAGACTTAATACATCCAAATCATCCCCATATGCATGGTCTTCACTCAATACGTCTGGTAACCCCCTCTGTTGTTCCACCCATTCCAATTCCCTCGATGGTAGGTTGTTTTGTTTAGCAACCTCTCGGACCTCCGAGGAGGTGGATACCCTAAAGGGTCATCAATATCTCCAGGACCATTGTCTCTGTCTTCATTGACCTACACCCGCATGTCCCTCTGATAGTCACCAGAATTGTTGTTCCCCTCAGTAATTCTACCTCTAAACAAATCTTGATCAATATTAGAAGGATCTGTAAAACTCCTGGGTCTGGGGTAATGTGTATTGTGTTCATATTTAGATACATTCCTTAACATTTTACATTTTTTCCTATTAATAACGACATTAATTCTGTCATCAATTTGCTTTCTTAAATCAAAATACTTCCTTTTTTTCTTTTTCAACAGTAAACATCAGGTCATTTAATAAACAGTTGTTGATTCTATTAATCCTTTCATTCAAGTTAACCATAGTCTTATCATTTTGTTTAATTATGGCACGCAAAATGTCAAAACCACAGTTTTCAAAAATTTTCAACAAATCCTTATGAAAATCCAAACCTTCAATCACATTGTTCGGGTATCTATATACCCTCAGTCCTTTCAGTACAACTTTCTTATGTAAACAGTCATTAAGGTAGGCATTATCCACACTTAAAACTTTAAATTTGTACAACAAATCATTTAATTTGTTCAAGTTATTAGAATAAGTATCAGCCTGTGCCTCACCAATAATTTGAGCAGTGTTGTCAAATGAAATGCACTCTTTTAACCATTCCTCTAAATTAATAGAGCTACATGAAGCATTATTAGATAAAACAATGTCAGAGTCACAGTCACCTCTAACGTCAACCACCTCGTCCGTGTCTTCTCCTTCGTCAAGAAAACCCACTGAACTCACATCTCCGTGTTTTAAATGCTCCGGTGTATGTTTAGGATCGAATTAAACTGTTTTTGTAAAAGAACATACATCACCACTGCGTTTACTCTTGCAGCCACCAATATTACCCCTTACAGGTCCCGCAACCTGATTTCCTGGAATTGTAGATTCAGCGGCGGACCTTAAGAGAGAATGGCAAATAGGCTCTAGTAAATCCACTAAATGTGTCATCCATCCCACCAGGGTTTCCAATGCCCTACAACCACTATTTCCAACTGAAATAGCTTCAGGTTCAACAATCAACCCATCCATCCTTGAACACGACCAACAATAAATCCAAAAAAAAGGTAAGTGCCCAAACCAAAACTGCAAATCCAAAATAAGAGCACTGGACAGCCGATGACCCGAAAAAGAATTTATTAATGACACAGCAAACCCCAAAGAACACCAAACATAAAACTTTCTTCACATCCAAGTAATCAATGGAATCAAGTCCACATTTATAAGTGAATTTCAAAAACTTGGTAGTAGAGGCAATGTATTGCATAAATTCAACAAACTTGTCCATCCCTCCCGTCCAAAAAATGCAAATGTCATCCAAAAACCGACTATATAAAACCCAGTTTTCTTTGTATGCAGAATGAAAAATGTAATTATATTCCCACCATGCAAGCACCAGGTTGGCATAAGTTGGCACACATATTGCACCCATTGCCACTCCTTTTTCTTGACGATAAAACTCTCCTTCAAAGTAAAGAAAGTTATTTTTTAATACTATTTCCATCAAGGTGTTGATCAAGTAAATGCCCCTATTGTTAAACTTACCATACTTCCTAAGACCCTCTGTTAAAAATTCCAACCCTTCAACATGAGGGATGGATGTAAACAAATCAACCACATCGATTGTTACAAACATAACTTGATCAGAAAACAAATCGTTTCTTACCTTCCTAAGAAAATCCCAAGAATCCTTGAACGTATTCTGGGAATTCAATGAAAGTCCTTTTAACTGTACATCTAAATATTGTAACTGCTATTGCTGCAGTGGCAGATTGATTAGCTGCCACTACTGGTCTCATTAGTGGATCTAATGTACTCTTTGGGGTCCTAGGAATACCGAAAATACTAGGCACTCTAGGTTCCCTGTTGTATAAAAAATTAAACATATCAATATCAATAGTACCCTCCAATAATAAATCATTTAAAATAATAAATATTTTCCTACAAGCGATATTAATTTCATTTATTGTGACCTTGGAATATTTGTCCTCATCCTGTAAAAGCCCCATCATTTTACTTTCATATATTATGGAATCCATAATAACAGTACCCCCACTCTTGTCTGGCTTCATAACCCTAACCAACTTGTTTTCTTTCAGTGTATTCAAAAGATAATTTTCCTCTTTAGATAAATTTGACCAACTCTATTGTTTGTCAACTCCATCCTAAGTCTATTCTCCAGTATAGATGGGTTAGTGGGCTTCCCTTGCTAGAGTATTGAGTAAAGTGTCTCCCCCACCCCCTGTTGAGCTTTTACATTTTTCACATAAGGCAGATTCAAATGAGATGGAATGGGCTCTAGCAGACTTGATTTTGTATTTGATGGAAAGAAAGGAAAATATATTTTAAAAAAATTGCATTTGATAAGAGCCCAGCTGCCCACATCTGTTTTTTGAGAAGTAAAATGTCTGCATTAAAGTTAACAGATTTAAGATTAAATGAGCAAAAGAGTTAAAGCTGGGACATGTGCAGCCAAAAAAAAAAAATTAACAGTTTTTACAACATACAATTAGTGAGCCCACACAGCAAGTTAGTAAACAACAAAAAATATAAAGAGTGTATGCATCAATATTGTTTAGACACAGATAGCTTTGAAAAGGCAAGATAATTTACGAAGAGACAAAAGAGATTAATATGTTATCAGTCAAAATGATTCAACAGCATAAGCAAAGAAAATGCTAAGGGTTAGGAAGACTTCCATACAGGTTGCAGTGCATGTACTAATTTGTAGACCAAATTGTGATCCAACAACATGGGATGATAACAGTCATTCATTATTTGATAATCAGTGTAAAGAGCGTGATTTGCTAGATATTCTAACATCAGAGGCACATATAACCAAACTAACCTTTCAAATATACAAATGTGCTTGCTTAATGTTCCACCCACACAGAAAGCAGATTATTAATGTAGTAGACCAACATAGCCAGCCAGTTCAAAACAATGGGATAAAACACTACAGACAAAATATATTTTAATGGTTCTGTTAAGCATAGATATTTTAAAAACGGGGAACCGTAGAAACCACAGTAGGACCTACAATGCAGCTCTGCTCTGTCAGTGCAGTCAAAACTGAAACATTAGAGACAATGCAAAAGCTGTTGCAGATGGACAAAAGTGAACTTGCTGTGAGTTTGCTCAATGGTTCTGTGCCTGTGAAAAAAGACTGATCGTGGAGGACTGAATAATGTTATCCCACTGTTTGCAATTCTTGTTCCAGATGTCAACACTGTCATGGAAAAAAATATCTTCAGTTGCCAATCTGTTTCCTGGACCTGACAAATGCCTAAAATCTAAATTTGCATTCACACAAGATGGCAGACAATATACTTTCAGGGTGTTAACTTAAGGGTATCTGCACAGTTGCATACTGTGCCACTGACAAAAGGCTTAAACTGCAACTAAATCAATAACATTGTGATTACAAGTATACAATCTGATGTGGGCATTAATTTACAGACTGTAATTTCTTCTGGAGAGCACAAAATAATTAATTCTTCATGATTACTTCAAAAACCTTGCTAATAGACATCACCCCTACTTGCTACAAGTGTTGTGAGAGAATCCTAGAGGACTGAAAAGTACGTCACACGTAGGAGCTGCCACATCTCCATGATATGCCTCCTGCAGACTCTATTTTAATTAAAAAATGACAATGCAAAGACTATTTTGCCTTCAACTGTTTTACATGTCAGGGACAATAACTAAACTGCATTTAATGGACTGAGACATTTAGTATGCCATAGCCAACCAATCAATTATGAACTGGGACACGTGGTAAGATAAACTGAACTTGTAAAACAGTAAAAATGTTGTATTTATCCCATGCATAAACTAATTGTAAAATGACATAAATGTTGATTACTATTGTAAAACTGATTATTTAAAATTTGTTAGTTACTGCACCAAGGGCACAAAAGTATAATGAGTTATTAACAAGTGCATACATTGAAATGGGCAGCTTTAATTCACCCAGGCATTCAGCAAGTTACTCAACAAGGACATACTGTGTTGCAACTACTAAATAAGATGTTATATAATGCACATCAGACTTTGATAAAATAATTAAAAGCAAAGGTACCATTGTAAAAATTCAAATAAAATTGAAGAAATAACTGCTTTTCGTTGGTATGATACTTTTACAAAATGCTAAAAAGATATAAATTAATGCTTAGGATCCTAAAAATTATTAAAAGTACTGAGTGTGAATTGTTCGGTGCAAGGGATGGCTTATGAAGGATCTACACAACTTGTCCAGATTAAGGGCCTTAACTACCTCACTTCTGCACACAATAAAAATAACAGCAGCTATATTAGTGGTCTAAATCTTGCTAACAGCTTTTGAATATTTATAATATGCTAAAAACATGCTGTAAGGCAACAGTTGCATACTGAACTCAAATAAGAGTCAAATAAGAGGGACTATCACAAATCTGTGTTTAGCTAAGAGCTAACTAACTGTTATCTTAGAAGAGAAATTATGCAGAGGTACTGAAAGTAAAAAACTAGACATGACTATATGACAAGAGACAATGAAAATAAAAATCAGGCATTATGTAAGCCTTGTTTACAACTTAAAAAATAATTTGCAACTGTCATGACCCTGTTGAACTTGTTTATACAAGATAATAAAATGCCCATCAGCCAATAACAGACTTTGGACTCATCAGCACGGCATGGAATGGGCATTTTAATGCTAGTGCCTGCATTACACTGATTTGATCAACACTGATCTCTGGCATGGACTGGGCATTTTAATGCTAGTGCCTGCATTGTAATGATTTGAGCAGCTAGATGCACTGTTAGAATATGGAGTCCCTCTGATAGTGAGCAATGAGGATCATTTTGATGTTTGTTAAGCAGAAGATAAATTTTAATAATTTTAAATAAATTGCTTAATTTGGTGCCTTGATGTCCTGTGTCACTTCTTCTCAACAGTGTTAACCTCAGAATCAAGATAGCAGACCATAACACTCGGCTACCTTGACCAACCTTCAATCTGTTTTAAAACCCAATGAAAAATAGACGAAATGTACCCCAATCACAAACCCCATACAAAATCACAAATAAGGCACTATTGGAAGGACAGCCACCATTCTGAATGGTGTAAACCAATTCGTTTGTCACATAAAAAGCACTAACATACACTTAAATTCACATAAACGCTTTAACATATCACTACATTTTTGTCTTGCTTCGGACTTCATCAGATGTACACTGACCCTCTAACATTCTTGAATTTATATATCAAACAATTAAGAACCAACCAATAAAAAACTTTTACTAATTCAATTAAAATAATTTCTTGCTTTTTCTCTACACTTTGCAATGAGCATAAAAAATACAAAAGAAATCATAAATTATTCACAAATAAATAAATATGTAATGTATTCATCTCAACCAAGTTAATATTTCCTAATTATACCTATATTAAATTTTTAAATTGTTCCAAACTTTTTAAAAAGACTTGTTAAAAATAAAAATAAATATAAAAATAAAACCCTTTCTAGTTGTTCCATATATTGTCTCAGAACTTCACCTACTGGATACATTGAATATTTATTTATTTTTGAATAATTTATGATTTATTTTGCACTCTTTATGTACATTGTAGAGTGTAGAGAAAAAGCAAGAAATGGTTTTAATTGAATTATTAGTAAAAGGCTTTTATTGGTGGTTCTTAACTGTTTATTATGTAAATTCACAAATGTTAGCGGGTCAGTGTACATCTGAGGAAGTCTGATGCAACACGAAAATGCAGTGTTATATTAAAGTATGCATTTGACTTTAAGTGAATGTTAGTACTTTTTATGTGACAAATAAATCGGTTTGCAATATCCAAAACAGTGGTGGTCCTTCTAATAGTGTTTTATTTGTGATTTTGTATGCATTTTAAAACCCAAACTAGAACAATGTTTTAGCAAAGTTGCAAGATTTACGACAATTCAGCCACATTATATCCATCACTGTTCTCCTCTTAAATCTCTAAAATGGCTTGAGCTTCCACATTGACTAACTTATATAGAACTTCTCCAAGCCCACAAGATAATATTTAATCACTCATCGACTCCAGCAATTTTCAGTGTCCTCCACCACTGTCTTCCAAGTTGCCCTCTGCATTCTTTGGAGAAACAACTACTTGAGATCTACAAACTAAAAATCTGTTAGATAGCATCTATACTCATATTCCATAGCTTATAATTGGAATTCCATCCCTATCACCATCAGATAAATCCTTAGCCCTCAGATATTTTAGTTTTCCCTCAAGGAATTCCTTACCAACACGTGTCCCTGCTCCTGCTCTTCATGAGGTTAACTGTCCAAATCTACAGTTGGTGACTAGTCTGTTTTCCTACTAATTTCTTCCAAACACATATTTTTAACAGGTCTCTTATTTCTTCACCACCCCCTTTTAATCTTCCAGACCTTCATCCATGTCTTCTACTTCCATAACATCTTAACCTAACAGTGTTACTCTTTTGAATCCTACTGACGATAATACCCTTCATCTTTCACCAATGCCCTTCTGTACTTTCTAGATACCTCATCCTCATCTTTCATCTATGCTGCACTTTGTTTTCTTCATCTTAGCTTCCTTGTTTCAACTCCAACAGTATTATAAACTTTCTACAATATTAAAAACTGTTTTACAGGAAACCATTATAGTTTAAAGATGCATGAATACTTGTATTGTTTATATGCAACTACTAATGCATTTATTTGCATATGTGAACTATTTCTTTGTAATTGAGGAGCTTTTGTCCCTGAGCCTCAACTGAAATAAGCAAATGTAAATAAATAAATAATGCTTGATGGGCACAGAAACCTGGTAAAGGTCGATAGGTAAAAACTAGGCAAGCTGCTCTTGTGGGCCATTTTAAGTCTAGACAATGTCTCTTTCAAATATGAGAATCAAACCCATTACATTATGTCAGTGAAGTAAACATACCAATCCCAATCTGTTTTACACTGAAACCAGGCCTCTCCTTCTACACAAACAGGGATATGTTAAAATTGTAGGAAAGTCTTGAGATCTGGTAATTTATTGTTTAGACATCTGGCAATGAGAAGAGCAACTTTAATGTAGTCTACATTGGAAGTGACCACAGTCATTTCTATTATAATGTCCATTGAGTGGACACTGCCTAAAAAGACACTATGTGGACAGCAATTACATGGCAAACCAAGTTGGGCAGTCAGTCATCTTATCTCAAGCTAACACATACAAGATCCGATAGAATTAAACCACCTACTTAGCTAATTGTAAAAAAGGCTAGTTGTCTTCTTTGTGTCTGATCATCATTCTGGGTGAGGGTAGGAGTCCAGTCAATGACAGAGCTTTATCTGCATCTGGCACATGCAGAACAATCTACTTGCATGCCATTTTGAGGTGGACATCTCAGGTTTTCATATTTATATGATCCACCTCCAGGCTATAGTCATATTTAACCTGTAGGAAGGATTGCAGAGTCATGATGTTGTCAAGGATTCTTGTTACAGAAAGGTAGCTAACCAATAGCCTTTCTTTGTCCAGCCTAACCAATGCAGAGTTGGTATTCCTGGTGATGAAGTCACCAACTAGTAGGACAGAAGAGCTCCACCTTTTTAGAGTGGGGAACCCCATGAGGATGAGGCATTTTCACAGATGAAAGTAAAATTAGCAGAAGCCACAGAATTAATAGCACCCACACCAGAATTACCATGTGTGCTACAGGCAGCAGCAGGGAAGAAAACAGATCCATATTATCTTGTCGAAAGATGTGTTCAGCAGAAACATCTTCATCGACAAGTAAACAGCAAACTCTGGATCACTGAGTGGCCATATCAGTGACTTTTTTTCCCAGGGGAAAAGAGCACTTGGCCTAATAAAAAAAAATAAAAAAGTTCAAACACTACACAGTGGGGGGTTTTGCTCCCAAACCCCCCTCCTTAACTAAATATACCAACTCTGCGAGCACACTACAGTGGGGAAAAGGGCAAATCTCTGATGACAGCCAATCACTTTTTTCCCCTGGGAAAAAAGTCACTGATGTGGTCGTTTCGTGATTACAGATTTCACTGTTTAGTTGTCGATGAAGACGTGTTTGCTGAACACGACTTTGGACAAGAAAATATAGACCGGAAGAAAACATTATCTGTGGTGCTATTATAATAATGGCCACATGGTGGCAACAACATCCAATTACTTTCTCTAGTAGAAAGATGACCCCAGTGGAATAAGGCTACCACCTTTGCATACAACAGTTACTGGCCATTTACTGGGGTATCAAGCAAACTGAGTATCTGACTGTATTTTCCAGTGTTATAGTACAAACACCACACCAAGCAGTAAAAGCTCTAGTAGATAATTTTGAAATGAATAAAATCACAGATGGTATTAATCAGGCAGTCTTTGCAAAATGGATGGCATTGTTCGGAATAAAAATGATCACAATTCGGACAGGGAACAAATATTATTTGTCAAATCAATGGGATATGAAGGAATACAGCATAACTGCCTAGAAAAAATAATGTCACTGGATGTACAATTTTTGGCATCTGATTTTTGACCACTTTAAACCATCCATCTTTGTAGCTGGAGCATGGTATTGGGACAAAGGCAAATGCAGGATAGAATTTGCTGTAGTTCCAGAAAATTACAGAGGGGCTCTCCTAAACTAATGATGTTATCAGGGCATATGTCAGCTTAAAGAGCTGAATTGGAGGCAGTACTGTATGTGCTAAGGTATTATAATCCTGTTAACATTTTCTCAGACAGTGCTTATGTAGTAAATTCTTTAAGACTGCATATGGGCACCTGGATAAGGTGAGGATTTGTAGACAGTGTAGGCAAACCATTATGCCATGCCAAAGTATTAAAAGTCATACATAAAGTAATAACAATGTCAAATCAACAAGGGCAGTACAGCATTTTAAAAGTAAAAGCACACCAAAAACCAGCAAGTAAAACTTTCAGGTTAAATGCATTGGCTGACTCATTAGCAAAACAACCAGCACAAAGTGGGGAAAATCTTTCAGGGTATGCATACATTGATACAGAAGTTAGTGCCTTAAAAACAGAAGTTAGTACCCTAAAAGAGCTAGACCAACAATCAATTAAGAAAGATGTCATAAATATTCAAAGAAAGCAAGGTTTAAAAGAAGAAACAGATCAATGCATGACTGCAGAAGTACCGTCAAAGGATTGCTATGTATATCCCACTGCAAAAGGGTTACAGTTGCCTTATGTGCCATATCAGTTAGCATGTCAGTTGGTCAAACTAAATCACCAAATACTGGGGCATGTAGGAGATGATAAGCTATGGTGGGGTTGTAAAAGAAAAATATTGGAATCCAAATTTAAAAAAGGTCGGTAGGCTGATTGTAGAAGAATGTCTAATCTGGTTGCAGGTAAATGCTAAAAGCAAAAAGCCTCAGTTACATCAGGTACAGCCAGCAGATGGGCCATGATATGCAGTCCAGATAGATTATGCAGGTCCTTTACAACAACAAAGGGAGATTACAGATACCTACTAGTAGTAGTGGACGTCTTTTCAAAATTGGTAGAAGCAATTCCTACCAAAACCATGACAGCAAAGGCAACAGCAGAAGCCTTATGGGAAATATTTTCTGTTACTGGGGGTGGGCATGTGTCATAAAATCAGATAATGGTTTACAGTTTGTTTGTAATCTCATTAAGCAAATGTGTAATTTGTTGGGCATACAGCAAACATTTCATGTGCCATACCATCCACAATCCAATGGCATAGTAGAGCTCATGAATTGGACATTAAAAGAACGTCTAAAAAAGGCATGCTTGGAAAAAGGCAATACCTGGTTACAACATTTGCCTGGCATTTTAATGGGTATTCGTGCAACACCAAATAGCAAAATGGCTATTTCACCATATGAAATAATGATAGGTCATAAAATGCCCATACAACTACCATTTGATCCAGATATACCTAATGATAGGCCTATGTTAGAAATCAGTAAGCATCATCAGTGGTTATAAAGGCTTACAGAAATACGTGATTTTATTGCAAGAGAGCAAGCATTCCACCTATGGAGAAAGGAGCTGATTTTCCCGCCTGAATAAAAACCTTCCCTTCGGAACAAAAGTATTGGTAAAAATGTTCCAAATGGAAGGTCCATGGGATAGCAACTGGCAAGGCCCTTTTGAAATAACAGAACAAATTGGACCATTAGCGTATAAAATCAAAGGAAAAAAGAAAAACAAATCAATGTTGGTTCATAAAGATCATGTAAATCTGATTAAGTGTATTCTCTTGTAGGTTTCCCACAGAGAAAACATAATGAAGTTGACATGGCTTAAAGTGCATCCTTTTGGAAATCCAGTTTTGGATGACCAAAGGCAAAATGATTCAACAATGGAACTTCTATTTAAGGGATTTATTTTGAATTGATAATAGCGATTATACTAACAATTATTGTATTACTTAGCATTAAATTGTACTTACAACCTGTTAATCGAACTGTAAAGTTACATGAGAGAGAGAGAGTAAAAAGATGTGGAAAAATGAGAAAGACTGGTCACCATCTTTTAATATGTTTTTGGCAAGACAATGTTGGTATGCAAAAAGTATGAATGTGTCTAATTGCTGGGTAGGTAGTTTAATCCCTAAAATAACAGGGGTTATGCCTCTGGTGCCAGTTCTACTAAATACTGTTAATAGTTGGAGGACATTAAATGAAACAAAAGACCAAGTTATAAATGTACAGTTACGTAAAGCAAGAGTACAGTAATCTGCTGTAGTACAGGGAATCACATGCTTTCAACAAAATAGAGCCTCTCTAGTGGGTAATAGTAATTGTATTCAAACAATTGAAATGACAAACTTTCATAACCACATACCAGTATGTGGGGTATTTTTTCATGGTTTTCCTATTCTAATACCAGCTAAGGCTCACTTAATATTAAGAGACACAGTGGTATTTCATTTTTCACAGAATGATAAAAATGAGTGCAAAACCAATGCTACATGTTGGCTAAGTAAAACAGATAAACATTTTACGGTTGTACACAACAAAACTCCTACTATGGGACAAGTAAATGGCAGTATAGTAAATAGCACTGCTTCCCTGTCAGATGTGATATATTACATTTGTGGTAAATATGCTTATAAATGATTACTAAAGGGATGGGATGGCACCTGCTATATAGGGTTAGTCATACCAGCAATGTATCATGTAAAAGAGTTACCAAAGGGAAGCATTAGAAATGCAAAAAATAAAAAAGATATATTACCTGTAATTGAAAAATCCAGAAAATCCAGTAAACACCTTAGATACATCACGTATTTACCACCAAAATCTTGATTATTTAAAATTGCAAAATTGAATGACATTAGATTACATACTAGCATCCCAAGGGGGTACATGCACCTTAATAGGAGACCAATGCTGTACATTTATTCTAGGTAAAACAGACTCTCTAAACACGCATTTAGAGGTCATTGCGCAAGTGTCACAACAGTAAAAAAAATTGGAATGATGATTGGAGTGAGTGGTTTAGTAATCTATTTACAGGGTGGACAGGAAAAATTGTCATATCTTTGATTGCTATTATTGTTATTGTTGAGCTTGCTTGTATATTGCTCACATGTATTAAGTTTGCTTAACGAGAGTTAATCAACAAGTTACTGTTGTCAATTGCCATAATGAAAATGTATTACCAAGTAATGATGAATTGTTCTCCCTAGTTTAAAATAAAAAGGAGGAACTGTTACAGTGTGCTAAACAATGAACAAAGGTTAAAATCAATTCTGCTATAAAAATGCAAAATAAATGAGGCATACAATAAAGCTTGCTTAAATTTAGAAATAGAGCTTAGCAATATGTAATGAGCATCTATACTATGTGACATAGCTCTGAGTGTATCTATTAACAGACATGCTTTTTATAAACTCAGCAATATGTGCTCTCTTACAAGCTGTTTCCTCAAAAAACATGTTCTTCCACAGTATCAGCAAAGAAGTTGACAGATTAACGGACATGGCTTTTTATTAAATCAGCAGTACATGTTTTTCCATAAGATGCTTCCTTAAAAACATGTTTGTCACAATATTAAAAAGGATTGATGTAATTCCTTACAGATAAATGGACATAGTCAACAAAATAAAATTGTATATGCTTTATCACAAAACATTACCTTAAAAAACAAGTCTGGAAAGTAAATTGTCAGCAGAACAGATGTTTCTGTATAAAGCCAAAAAAAGATACAAAGAGAAAAACAGGATCTAAAGTTCTTGAAAAGACTGGTATAAGGAGACTGTAAAAATGCAGCTGTGTTAGAGGTATTGGTAGGAACACATTTGTTCCAAGGTATTGTATAGCAGAAGGAGAATAATCATCCATGCTGACCATGAAGTAAAATTTTATGCATCTAATCTACAAGTTGTTGCAGTAGCATGTGTCATTTGTTATAAGAATAAGTTACTTATTAGTAACTGTGGTTACAGTAAAATAGTATTCTGCTGCAAAATATATTTTCTCATCAGTGCAGTTTGCAAGGCTCTATGCTTTAAACAGACTGCAGATACAGCTATGCAAAACTCTGTGTTATAACCAGACTCTGATTCAGCAGCAAACAGCCAACAAGACTTAATGCCTTAAAAATACTTTGGTTCCAGTACAGCACAGCAGCACCTCCATAAATTAATTTTTCACCCCTCTCACAAATCATGGCTTGCTGGTCCAGTAGTAGTTGGTTGTTGGTGAGCATTTGGTAGCTTCTACATTGGCTTAGAATACCAAGTGCAATGAAGATAACAACAGAAGGGGTAGAAAGAAGCAGACTGGGCTTCCATGTTTGCCAGGAGGGTCAAATTTAAGGCAGGAATGATATGCTCACCCAGTTTAGTCCATTGACAGAAAAGAAATAAAAGAAAAAAACAGATAAAACAGGTAGATAAAATATGCTGTGAAGAAGCTTTACTAGATGAGGCAAATTTACACAACACTGATGCAACAACTGCTTGAACCTACAAGAAAGAAACTATGTATTACAGTCTAATGCATGTGTAGTACACAGTCACAGTTTTGTATAGCACATACATTTAGTATAATAACAACAGCATTAGAGATAAAGTAGTAGCATTAAGTAAATACATTAAGATTTGAGAGTGGCATACAACTATAGTTTGGAAAAGAATACAATTAAAGCAGTAAAGGAACAATAAATAAATTCCATAAATAACAATAGGATGACAAATGAACAAATATAAATTATAAGCAAAATCAGCAACTGGTTCCAAAACATTCATAGGGTGAAAACAGCAGTTAACCATGATACTGGCATAACATAACCAATGGTCCAAAAAGTAAAGTTGAAGTCAAAACCAGGATAAAAATGGCTAAAAGTTTTTATTAACAAGAAGTAAGCGCTTTCACCATAAGGCTTCATCAGACTTTAAAACCTTTTATCAAACAATGGTTTAAAAAAACAAAAGAACAAAAGCCATAGGCTCATGGCAGCATTAGACGTCATTCAAACCAATTAAGTACTTAAAGATATAGACAACCTGTAAGTCAACTATACATAAAATAATGAAAGCACCTACATAAAACAAGATTAAAATGACTAAACAAAACATAAAATATAACATGAATAAAATATGTTCAAATATGTCAGGAACTTAAGTCTATACAAGTAGAACACAACCTATAATTCATATTAATGCAAAATCCTAGACTTGGGTCTGGGCAATCTCCTTTTACTGAGAATAGGCTTCAGATGAATCTTGTCATTTAAACCAGGTTTCCTATCCGCTTTACAGCAGATAATCCAACGTATTTCACATTCCTCAGTATAATTTTCTATATCGCCACCCCTAACACTTGGTGCGATAGATTGTGTAACCGAAAAACCGAAAGTATGCCTTGACCCAGAAAGTTTATGATGTTTTGCCAGAGCATTGTGTTCTGAGCCAATATGCGTATGATAAACATGTTCCCTAATGCGTTCCTTCAATTGTCTATTGGTTTTCCCAATATAGAACGCTGTGCAGGACGTGCACCTGGCTAGATATACAACATTCCTGCTCTGGCAATTAGCCATAGTATGAAAGTGAAATTCATGTCCAGTAACTGGGTGTATAAAAGTATTATTAATGTCAATATATTGACATTGTCTACATTGATTACAGGGCATGGTGATACAAGCAGAACAAATAGGTGATGTACTATGCAGATTAACAGGATAGTGACATAACATCTGTTTCAGATTTTTCTTATTCTTATACAGAATCTTGGGTCTAGTGCCCACAATGTCAGTAATATCTTCATCAATTAAAAGAGTGGACCAATGTTTCTCAATAATTCCCCTGATATCTCGAATATCACCCATGAAAAACAGAGGTACTTTCAGTTCACCTGTTCTAATGATTTGTTCAGTGTGGATATTGTTGCCCCATTCCGAAAAATATGGGCATGCCCTAGTAGCCCTTAACTCATTCACAGCCACTGTCACCTTTTCTACCTCTGTCACATTATAACCCCTTTCATTAAACCTCTCCTTAAGATCTTCCAATTCTAGTTTATATCCCTCATCCAAAGGATTAAGTTTGGATGCTCTCATTATCTTTCCCTTCAAGGCATTGTCGAACACATGTCTAGGATGCATGCTATGCCTATGAAGGAGGGTGTTCCTATGGCATGTGAACCGATGTGTTGAGTAACCCATTTCCAAGTCTCATTATGTGGACATCTAAAAATGATATGTCAGTCATAGAAAAACTCAATGTAAACCTGACAAAGTCTGTTAAATTGTTCATAACGAACACAAAACTCATCAGACCAACTTCAACTCCCCTCCAAATTTTTATTTATTTATATTTATTTTACATTTGTTAACCGGGAGAGTCCGACTGGATACATGTCCATTTTCAGCGGAGGCCCGGGGAGAAAAGCTCCAGGTACATAACAGACATATGAACATTGTTAATGCAAAAAAGGAAGATAGTTGAGCTCTAAATACAATATAAAGATACATCACATCTTGGGAAAAAAATAACAGCAGCATATAAAAAAAAACATAGGTCAGTTACAAAGCCTTGTTAAAAAGCGGTTAAGGATAGTGAGGTAAGAGAAGGGTAAATGATAGTGGTTAATCAGGTTTGGAACAGGGACATTGCCAGAGAGTATTGAGATGGGGTTTAAGCTTTTTTTTAAATTGTAGGAGTGAAGGTTCTGAGGTGAGCATGGTCTGTAGGGAGTTCCACATTTTACCTACAAAGTTTGAGAATAGAGAATCCCCAGCAGAATTATTGGCTTTGGTAGTTTGAGCTAAGATCTTATTGGAGGAGTGTAAAGATTGCAGGTTAATATAGGGGTGAATGATGTTTTTCAGAGCTGGTGTTTTCTCTGGGTGACACAGTATCTGGTGAGCCATTTTGAGTTGGTTGAAATGGAGTTGGCTGGAAAACTCTAACCACCCTAGTTGCTTCAAGTTAGTGCAGTGGTGCGTTCTAAAGGTGGAATTTGTGGCAAATCTAGCTATGTGATTGTAACAAGAAGCAAGTTTGTTAAGGGTTGTCTTGTTTAGGTTTGTAAAATGGGGGAGGCATAGAAAAGAGTTGATAGTACGTGTGAAATCAGAAAAAGATCGTCCACAAACTGCCTATAAAATCCGACATGTTGAAAAGCTGCTAGTGGAAAAACGAGTTCTTCCTCCCAATCTGCCATAACTATGTTGGTGTAGCTATTGGCACATGAAGTAGGAAAGTAGGAAAGGAGATTGCCCAGACCCAAGTCTAGGATTTTGCATTAATATGAATTATAGGTTGTGTTCTACTTGTATAGACTTATGTTCCTGACATATTTTAATATATTTTATTCATGTTCTATTTTATGTTTTGTTTAGTCATTTTAATCTTGTTTTATGTAGGTGCTTTCATTATTTTATGTATAGTTGACTTACAGGTTGTCTATATCTTTAAGTACTTAATTGGTTTGAATGACATCTAATGCTGACATGAGCCTATGGCTTTTGTTCTTTTGTTTTTTAAACCATTGTTTAATAAAAGGTTTTAAAGTCTGATGAAGCCTTATGGTGAAAGCGCTTACTTCTTGTTAATAAAAACTTTTAGCTATTTTTATCCTGGTTTTGACTTCAACTTTACTTTTTGGACCATTGGTTATGTTATGCCAGTATCGTGGTTAACTGCTGTTTTCGCCCTGTGAATGTTTTGGAACCAGTTGCTGATTTTGCTTATTATTTGGATCACAGGAGCGTTAATCCCTTGGTGGTTGTTGCTTGTTTTTTTGTGTTTTACGTTTCTTTTATTTTACCACGAGGGGAGAATGGCAGTCACTATTAATAACAGTGTTGAGTTGCCGTATACACTGGAAGGACTTGATACAAACAACCGGAAATCATCCCGGTTCCAGGACTGCGTTTCTGGTACAGACAATTTGATTATGTTTTACGAGCCCAATTTGGAGCAAGAATCTGATGTCAATGACGTGGAGTTACTGACTGGACTTGGTGAAGACCTGAATAGGTTAGAGCTTGATTTTTTGAAACTTAAAAAGTTGCAGCTACAGCGTCAAAATTTTGAGGCTTGCATTCAGAAGCGCATAGTACCTCGAGGGCTGCGCATATTGAAGATGCCTACTACAGGTAATTTACACCCTTTACTGCTGTTTAAATGGCAACAGCTCAATTTGGAACTCAGTTTTAGTTATATGAAACTATTAATTGAATTTCATGGTCCTGAAGAGGAACTATTAAGAACAAAAGTTACTGAATTACACAATTTAAATGTTACGAAATATCTGACTCCCAAAGCGGAGTCGGGCCTGGAGAGACTCATGGATAATATTTTACTGTTTGAAAAGCGTCTCTTAGAGCAAAAGAGGAACAAGATTCTAAGAGACGTTAAAGATTTTAGACTCGGCCATGTCTTCACTTGGCCGAGACATAATGCTAATAACATAACAACAAATAATGTTGAACGGCCCTCTAATGACATTTCTAAAGTTGTCAGAACTGACTTGAATTGTGTTAGTAATGAAAATGGTGAAGTCAATCAGATTAATGTAAATAATGTTAATGATGCTAATGGTGGTAATACTGTATCCCCTGTTACATCTGAGGGTTTGATTTGTGTAGATAGTCACTCAAACCAGGAGCAAAGGCCGGTCAATAGTATGCCTAGGCTTTCTGCTCCCAATGTAGAACCTGTTGTTAGAAGGAAAACCAATAGAACTACTCCAGTACATACATTTGCAGGTAGTACAAACCCCCAGACCCCTTTCCCGATCGAATTTTTCCAGCCATTTGGGAGACTGAGATCAGGGAGCAGAGGGTGGCAGAAACGGAAGGGGTCGGGGGGGAGTATACCAGTCCTACCCTGAAGAAGATGTGGCAAAGGGTAGAAAGTCTTTAATTGTGAATTTATCTAATAGAGTGTTAAGTAAATATGAGGAACACGTCCTTAATAAAGGACTATCCTTTATACCTACTAAAAATGGTGACATAGACTCTATTTTAGACATTAAGTTATATGTACGGAATGTCCAATTAAAGTTGGATTTTGGCCGTATTGAAGGTAACAATACTAGCATTGATCCTTTGTCTATGTTTCGGTCAACTAGCACCTATGTTCCCACACTACACCCCCTTTTAGATATTTTTTCTAGATTGGTTGAGAATGATTTACATAGGTATTATGAGATGGGACATAAAGTTAGAAATAAAAACAGAAGGTATAATCTAACTTATTTGCAAAGACAAGCACTTTTTGATTTAAGCAGGGATTCTTCAGTAGTAATCAGGCCTGCTGATAAGGGTGGTCCTATCGTGTTAATGGACCATGGGGATTATTTTGATAATATGAGGCTGATGTTAGAAGAAGAAGCTTTTTTACAATAAAATCGATATTGTGGACGTTACTAATAAAGTGTTCAGAGTATATGATATGCTTGATGACTTGATAAAAGGACATAATATCCCTTGGAGCTTGTTTAAGTATTTAAGGGTAAATAACCCTCTTATACCAGTAATTCAAGGATTACCCAAGGTTCATAAATCCATCTCTAAGCCACCCCTGTGCCCTATTGTTGCTGGGTAGGGATGGCTTACTGAACCTTTTTCTGTTTATTTGGAACATCATTTAAGGCCTATAGTGGATGCTAATCCAGTAATACTAAAAGATAGCAAACAATTATTGCTGGATTTGTACAGTTACACCAGCACACTGGGTGATAATTATTTTTACATTTTAGCCACACTAGACATTAAGAGTTTATTCACGGTGATTCCTAATGATCTAGGAGTCATGGCTATACAACGCTATTTAACTACCAAATCTAATTTGGATAGTAAGACTATAGATCTTTTGGCTTTGTTTTTAGAAACAGTACTACACACCAATGTGTTCATATTCAATGTGGATATTTATTTACAGAAGGAAGGCGTAGCTATGGGCACTTCATGTGCCAATAGCTACGCCAACATAGTTATGGCAGATTGGGAGGAAGAACTCCTTTTTCCACTAGCAGCCTTTCAACAACATGTCGGATTTTATAGGCGTTTTGTGGACGATCTTTTTCTGATTTGGAGGGGAGATGAATTTGGTCTGATGAGTTTTGTGTTCGTTATGAACAATTTAACAAACTTTCTCAGCTTTACATTGAGTTTTTCTATGACTGACATATCGTTTTTAGATGTCCACATAATGAGACTTGGAAATGGGTTACTCAACACATCGGTTCACAGGAAGGCATGCCATAGGAACACCCTCCTTCATAGGCATAGCATGCATCCTAAACATGTGGTCGACAATGTCTTGAAGGGACAGATAATGAGAGCATGCAAACTGAATCCTTTGGATGAGGGATATAAACTAGAATTGGAAGATCTTAAGGAGAGGTTTGACGAAAGGTTTTATAATGTGACAGAGGTAGAAAAGGTGACAGTGGTTGTGAATGAGTTAAAGGCTACTAGGGCTTGCTCATATTTTTCGGAATGGGGCAACAATATCCACACTGAACAAATCATTCGAACAGGTGAACTGAAAGTACCTCTGTTTTTCATGGGTGATATTCGAGATATCAGGGGAATTATTAAGAAACATTGGTCCACTCTTTTAATTGATGAAGATATTACTGACATTGTGGGCACTAGACCCAAGTTTCTGTATAAGAATAAGAAAAATCTGAAACGGATGTTATGTCACTATCCTGTTAATCTGCATAGTACATCACCTATTTGTTCTGCTTATAACACCATGCCCTGTAATCAATGTAGACAATGTCAATATATTGACATTAATAATACTTTTATACACCCAGTTACTGGACATGAATTTCACTTTCATACTATGACTAATTGCCAGAGCAGAAATGTTGTATATCTAGCCAGGTACACATCCTGCACAGCGTTCTATATTGGGAAAACCAATAGACAATTGAAGGAACGCATTAGGGAACATGTTTATCATATGCATATTGGCTCAGAACACAATGCTCTGGCAAAGCATCATAAACTTTCAGGGTCAAGGCATACTTTCGGTTTTTCGGTTATACAATCTATTGCACCAAGTGTTAGGGGTGGCGATATAGAAAATTATGCTGAGGAATGTGAGATACGTTGGATTGTCTGCTGTAAAGCGGATAGGAAACCTGGTTTAAATGACAAGATTCATCTGAAGCCTATTCTCAGTAAAAGGAGATTGCCCAGACCCAAGTCTAGGATTTTGCATTAATATGAATTATAGGTTGTGTTCTACTTGTATAGACTTAAGTTCCTGACATATTTGAACATATTTTATTCATGTTCTACTTTATGTTTTGTTTAGTCATTTTAATCTTGTTTTATATAGGTGCTTTCATTATTTTATTTATAGTTGACTTACAGGTTGTCTATATCTTTAAGTACTTAATTGGTTTGAATGATGTCTAATGCTGACATGAGCCTATGGCTTTTGTTCTTTTGTTTTTTAAACCATTGTTTGATAAAAGGTTTTAAAGTCTGATGAAGCCTTATGGTGAAAGTGCTTACTTCTTGTTAATAAAAACTTTTAGCCATTTTTATCCTGGTTTTGACTTCAACTTTAATTTTTGGACCATTGGTTATGTTATGCCATTATCGTGGTTAACTGCTGTTTTCGCCCTGTGAATGTTTTGGAACTAGTTGCTGATTTTGCTTATTATTTGGATCACAGGAGCGTTAATCCCTTGGTGGTTGTTGCTTGTTTTTTCAAATATAAATTATACACAACACAAATTATAATAACAAACTCAGATGCCACCTATAGTATGTCTGGAAAATGGCTTGGAAGCCAAACACTATGTACTTAAAAGACTCAGCTGCCACCAACATAATGAAGAGTTTGCTCAGATGACACAAAATGCATGCTTTTAAAAAGTCATTAAACTCCGTTTCCATACTAGGGCTTTTAGGATACTGCAAAGCACAATGTTCACAGAGGGAATAGGCTCAGAAACAACACAATGAATGCTTTTTGGATTTACAAGACTAGATTGCCACATGCTTTGATGCTGTCAGATATATTTATTGTAAATAACTAGCCCAACTACAAAAGAAAGCAGATTTCAGTAGCTGCTGGTGATTGCTGCAATCTGGCCTGAAAGCAGCAGAGAACAGTTACAATAGCAACAGTCTGAGCAACTGTCCTTGGAGGCAAAATTTTATAAACAGACAACAGCAGCAGCATGCAAAGCAGTATAACTGAGATGGGAGTTCCTACAAACAAACAGCAGCAGAATTTTTTCCAGCCATCCATACTAGCTGTGGGACCAGGTCAAAACAATTGCATTTCTGCAGTGCAATATTTCCTGTTATTCATAGTGCAGCAAGATCAAATCCAGTTAGAACAAGTGAATCCAGTAGCAGTATATAGCAAGTAAATGAAGCATAAAGTAATCCAGCTAAACTGAACATCAGCTCCTGCTATGCAAAACAATCTAAAAACAACACTGAAAAAGTCGGAGATAATCAAAAAATCAACTCTAAATTCAGATTGAAACAAACAAAATGTACAGAACACCATCAGATTTCCTCTTCTCACAGCAGCAACAACAACAAAAAGACAGAAAAGTCCATAAATTAAGAAAACTCTCCAGAAGTAAACAGTATTAACAGATTACCAGTAAATTTAGTTAAAAGTGTGCTGATAGAACTGGATTAACTAAAAAAACATGTTTCTGTTTTCTCTGGGACCGTTAGTCATTCCAGTAGAAGTGTGTGGCAAAAAGACAAAAAAGCAGCACAAAGCAGGACAGACATCAGATGGATTGTTTGCTTATTTATTAAAATGGATAACTAGTTGCACACAGTTGATGTCCACTGGAGGCATAGCCTGATAATCTCCAGGTGTATGACATTTAATGAAAAACCCACAGCATAAACATGATTCCTTGCTAATGGAAAATGGTTTGTAAAATTCACAAAACAAACTCATTTTCTTGTTACTGGACATGCTTGTACATTTGTATTTACTTTTATTTTCTGCATTCCTCATTCAGGTTAGTGCTAACACATACCCCGGGATTCATGAAGCTTGCGCCAGGCGCAGGCATAGCGTAGGCGGTATAATGCCAAATATGGCCGTCGAGCGATTCAGGTATGATCCAATTCCACGTGCACTATCGGCGTACGCCAGAACTGCGCAGCCCCCAGCTTAGGTATGCTAATCACCCCATGTGCAGTGTCACACCATGTAAATGAAGGCATATAGTGATTCATGAAGTGGTGCAGGCGTAGCGTAAGCCCATGGAAATGTAAACCAAAAAACACGGTTTACATTTTCCCAAACAGAACATCGGAGCTATGGAAGAGGGCCAGACCCAGGTATCACAACGTTAACACATGCCAATGGCAAAATACACAGCCAATGGCATAAGAAAAGATGCACAACACGTAAATAACAACATTTAATGTCATGTCCACAGTAACGCACAGCACAACCGCAGGGCATGTGTGCGGAAGCTGTAACATAAAGAAATAATATAAAATGTCATAAAATCGCAACGTAATAGAAATCAGGTTTACAGCATAATACACAATGGTAGGCATGGAACACCACAACCAAGGTGCAAGGGTTGCTAAGGGCCTGCGATAGTGTTTGGCGGTAACTATGAATTAGTAGTCAATGCCATGCAAATGAGGCAGATAATACTGAATCACAAATGTCGCCGGATGAAGGTTGTACCATACGCACAGCGGTATAACACCGAGGATTGGCTCAGTGGAGATACATGTCATCAGCAGAGGGCTGTGCCACCGTAGCAGTAAGCACATTGGAGCAACGCAAATCTGGCCTGTCCATTGCTAAGCAAAGCTGCAGGACAGGGGTGGGAGGAAGGTATAGAATCGTTTAGCTGAGAGCACACATGGTGCCCAAAAGCACATGTGTACGTGTATGAAAACGTGCCTGAAACCCAGTA
Organism: Protopterus annectens; assembly: GCF_019279795.1. NCBI lineage: Eukaryota > Metazoa > Chordata > Ceratodontiformes > Protopteridae > Protopterus > Protopterus annectens. The sequence goes on from NC_056735.1 coordinate 1,267,816,789, forward strand.
ATTGGTTGCACGCGCCGCAAGCAATAGCACAAACAGGAAGGTCAGGGGAAGAAAAGAAGGAAATGCTGAAGTAGGGTAATTGGAGTACTAATGAGCAATCAACACCAATCAACCCACGATGGCCAATCGATGGCAGCTGACAAGTCTGCTTGCAGAAAACTGCAAAACAGGATAGGGGAGGCATTGGAATGCAAAGAAAGGAGGGGAGGTATTGGATTGCAAAGATGGGAGACCTGACACAGCAGAGCAAAGCAAACTGACAGCAGACCGGCAGTAGCACACATAACGAAAGATATGCCAGGTCCAGGAAAGTAGAAATGAAAGTAGGCTGCAGGATGCACGCCAGAAAATGGTAGGTGCAACGTGCAGAAATGTAAAGGGAAGGTCAAGAGGTAATCCACGGCAGGCAAATATAATTCAACACCAAAGGAACCACAATAGTAGTTCTGGCAGTAAAACACATAAGATACCCTGTAGCTATGATCGTACATACCCACCCTATGACATAATCGGTGTTCACAGCACAATAGTATAAAGTGTGAAAGCACCCAACACACACCTGTGTATTCCCAAACACTGCACCATAGGTGTAAACACACGGGGAACTTTTAAAATGTACATGTTGGGAGCTGCCATAGCTGTGATTCATCAGCATGTGTTAGAGACTGACGGTGTTGTGGAGGATAATGCTGACAACCACCGCAGGCCTCAGAGGAGAAGGAGAGTGTTCAGACCAAGGGTAACCTACCAGGGGCTACATGACCTGGAGATAGTAGAGCATTACAGGGTGGACAGGGACATCTTACAGCAAATAGTGGAGCTGTGCCGGCCACACCTGAGAACCAGAAACAACAGAGGGGAACCCATCCCAGTGGACATGAAGGTATGTGCAAGCCTGCGAATATTGGCCACAGGTACCTTTCAAAGGCCAACTGGAGATATAATGGGTATCTCACAGGCATCAGCATCCAGGGTACTACACCAGTTCCTGGATGCCATGTTACCACATGCCAATGAGCAGATATACTTCCCCCGAACTCAGGAGGAGTTGGCCAGCAATATGCGCCACATTCACCGTGTGGCACACTACCCGGAGGTACTGGGTGTGATACACTGCACGCACATACAAATCAAGTCACCACCTGGTGAGCATGGTAGGCGCTACATAAACTGCAAGTGATTCCACTCCATCAACTGCCAGGTCATGTGCAATGCCCAGGGCATTATCATGGATGTGTGTGCTGGCAGCCCTGGAAGCTACCATGACTCCCATATCTGGCATGCCTCGCAGCTGTATCAGGTATTTGACAGGGGGGACATCCCACATGGCCATCTTGTGGGGGATGCTGGCTATGCACTGGAGCCGTGGATGATGACTCCAATCAGAAATGCACACACACCCATGCAAGAAAGCCATAATGAGGCACACGCACAAACCAGAATCATCATAGAGCGTGTGTTCGGGATGCTGAAATCACGGTTCCGGTGCTCGGATGCATCTGGTGGAGCCTTGCAGTACTCTCCAGGCACGTGTGCCCACATCGTCATAGTATGTGCCATGCTACATAATATGATCCTGTGGAAGCAGCTGCAGCAGGGACAAAATGGTGAAGGCCCTCATAGCCCACCGCAATTGCCAAGGCCATTACAGGCACAGAGAGATTCAGACCATGAACACACTGTGCCAGCCTCAGTAGGCAGACGGAGGCGTGCCCAATATCCCTACGCCTTGGCAAAGAGGGAACGTATAGCACATACTCTGACAGTGTAGGCCCCTATGGACTGACACCTCTCCACCTGCACACACAGTAAAATGGATGGCACACAAACATGACCACCTGTAAGTTGTAATGTATAGGTGGCCCAATGTGTGACTTCTATATAGGCAGCCCTCAAACATTGTAAACACAACAGCTAGTGGAACACGGAATGCCAACACCTGAACAGTACATGAGCCTTACAGCATATGGTGGTGCTGTGTGCCTGTCATGTTCTCCGCCAGATATTTATATATATATATATATATATATATCTATATATATATATATATATATATATATATATATATATATATATATACATATATATATATATATATATATATACATAAAATATAGATATATATATATATATATATATATATATATATATATATATATATATATATATATATATATGTGCACATATGCATATATATAATGCAGATAGAAAGGGCAATAGAGTGATATATGGTGATATAGATGGATTCAGCGATATCTGCAAATATAATAGATAGTTCAATGACATTCATAACACCTTGGAGGTACAAATAAATAGGATACTGCCAACTATGGAATGTGTAACATATCAACATGCGTAACCACGAGGCTGAAAGACCGATAGAACACAGTACGGAACAGTACAGTAATAGTATGAAGATATGAAGGGACATTTAGTCACTGCTGCTGGTGTTGCGGTCCACGTAGGTACTGTGTTCAACTGTGTTTGTGAGTGCCGTAGTCTGTGTAAGTGTGCATTGAGGGTGCCGTGTGCATCTCCGTGTGACTGTAATGTGTGTGTGTGTCCGCAACATGTGTTTTTTAGTGCCAAGTCAGAGGCAGATCAGTACGGTAGGTGTGGGTATAGCTAGCCGTAGGCATATGGTTACTACCTGTCCCACAGTAGGAGGGACAGCCCCACCCTGGGCAGGTGTGTCCTGACATAAAACAGTACAAAAGGCAAATGTCCAAGATGGTAGGACATAAATATGTCCCATAGATAATGTAATAGTCATATTTAAGAGTTATGCCTGTATGTAAGAAACGTAAATGTTACATGCAATATGATAAGTAGCCAAAGTCCCACAACAATAGGTATGTATTGAGGATAAAAGTATGTGCTAACCTGTGTACTGACCGTGGCTACGTGTTGGCCTGTAAACACGCTGTGTGTCCCGCAAGTGTCCAACAATGACCATATGAAAAGGTGGCAACCCATGGCAAACAGGCTCTTTTACCAACACAACCACAATGACTGCAAATATCTGGGACAGAAATACAAGGGATAGCTGTCACTTACACATATCCCTTGATATATCGCTGCAATTACGGAGGTATACAAGTAGCAAGTAGCAAGCTCAACTGCAGATGATATAGAAACCAATTAACAATGGCCCAACGTACAATCCCGTAACATTAGTCTACTAACTGTTAGCTCTCTAATTAGGGACGGAGCCCACACACATATATACGGATTATGTAGAAATGCAAGGCCCACAAACCTGTATATGCTACATGCACCCACCGACATCCCCCACACAAGAAACTAAAGCAATACAGACTTTAATAGCAGCACAAACATCCAGTCAGTCAATCACAACTGCAGAACCCTCAACATACAGTGTAAGAGACACAATTAAAGGCGTCATGCAAAATTTCAGGCATTGTATAATGTAACAAACAGCCATGTTACAGGTTTTGTGTGCAATACTCCGTTATCAGATGTTGGGATGACAGGTACACCCACATGTTGAACCAAATACTCTACCTGTCACACACAATCCATGAGGGACATGAATCCAAAGTATACTTGTCTCCATGCATAGCAGTTGCAATTACACATAACAAAACACAATACAGACCGTCTACCCGAAGGTAGGGCAAATAGGCAATGCCCAAGTGGTGAATTCAATTATACCCCACTGTTGCCGTGTAATTGGCGAATGGAGTCGCTGCACAGCTGATATGCAAGTAATTAGTCACTCAGGAACACCAATTGGTGGGATGAATCCACATGTTACAGGTATCGACGTATATAAGGATGACTTTGCAGACATTCAAACCGTATGCTCATACCGAATACCAGTTGAAACACTGTGAGAGAGATAGAAACGAAATGCTGTAACGATAACAAGGTATGTAGAACACCCGATATGTAAGGTTATGTATAGCATTATCTGTATTAATTAGTTTTACTGTATGTATAGCCTGGTTTGCATTAATTAAACGTGTCCGCAATGCATAAAGTGGGGAAAGGTATTTATGTAGTGATGTCCTATTGAGCATACTAACACTTGTAGAAACTGTGCGTCCAGCAGTGGGACACAAGGTACACAGCACAGACACCACAAGGGATGCTACATGAGGGTGTATAACAGAACAATTCCATACAACCCGCCGTCACTGGTAGGGTATGTCCAACAAGGACGTGCCATAGCAGGGAATAGTATATGTTGATATACTGTCACAGCACGCATGTGTATGGGCATATAACGTTAATGACATATCTAAGGTGGTCCCGCTGTGCAAGTATGCTTTGCATTATGGGATACTATGTGAAATATGTGTAATGTATAGTATTGTAGGTAGATATGACAGATATTCTACACAGCATAACAGGCATATCATGCATACCACAAGTATCGTTTATTGGCATGTGCAATAACAGGGTGCATATGGCTTGCAGGCATGGGACATTGTAATAGCATGATAGCTAATCTAAATGGAAGGGTTACCAAGTAACCATGCACAAAGGACATGTAATAGCTTCACAGGTGCATAGTGGGGTACTATGCAGTCTGGCAAGTCCATGTGTAAGCACAACTGCAGTGTTCACACTAGTGGCACCTCTCTAGGGTAGTGTCCTGTGAACAGCAGAGCCATGTGTCACCTGCACCTCTGCACAGTACAGCCACTGCAGTGATCCCAGGCCTACATGTGTCTCCCAACCACCAAGGGAAGTATCACATGAACAGTGCTACTGAGTGTCCCTGCGTGATGTACACAGGACTTATGTTCCAAAGCATGGTGTAACCCCGAAGTACATCCCACTCATTGTGGCATGTGTGCACATATCCATGAGCATGTTGCTCACAGTGGCTTTTGCTTATGTCGTGTATGAGGAGTATATCCATTAATAGTGTTGTGGACATGGGCCCTGTCTGATCAGCAGAGGTCACCCCTGAGTGTGTAGTATGCAAATGTGTACAGATGTGGTGTCCGTAGTGCAGCTGCATACTTAAACTGTCGGAGCTCAGTAAACATCATGGCGTGTTAATGTTGTGGTATGTAAAGCTGTAGCTGTTGTGTAAGGTACACCCTAAATGGGGTGGTGTACCCTTGAATGTGTGTAGATGTCTTGAGTTCAGAGGTACAATGGGTGCCTATGTACCAGCTGCACACCCAGTACAGATAGGTGTGGCCACGTAGAAGGATATCCACGCCACAGTGGCAATACGGTAACCACAGGAGTGGGTGCGACATGTGTGTACTGCAAACATGTACAATGTGATATGTATGTAGGGGACTACCACCCATGTGATAGTCAGTGGGTGAATGGTGTAATGCAAAGGTGATGTGCATGCACCTTGTTTCATGCAGCTTGATGCCATGATAGTCATATCATGTATCTGTCACAGCGACAACAATATGGATGGAGTCAGTATCAGCTGGTGGAGCAATCATGGTGCTTTGTATGCAGGGGTTCTAAAGCTAGGCAGGGAAAGTCCCCTGTGCTAGCCTGTTCCGCAGGGATGCATATACTGAACATAAGGGGCCCTATGACTGAGGACTGTGGTATGCCAAATGTACCTGACATGTAGTAGGTACTATGGTATGCTGGTCTCATTGTGTGTGTCCTGTCTATGAGCCACATTGCATAACATCCTGAGACATAGGGTACGATGTGCAGGTGGATGTGTATGTTGTCAATACCAGAATGAAGAATGGTGCTGAAAGGCAATGAGAGGACAATGTAGGATGTGTGGACTCCCGTACCATCAGCAACTGCCCTGGTAACTGTATGAAAGGAGTCCACCATGTGCAGGGGCCATGCTCTGGCCCTAACAAGCCCAACCTGGGTGGCAGCAAAGGAAGGGAGCCCAACAATGTCTCTGTGAATGACGTCCTTGATGATGTGCCCCATAGCCATGCAGAACAGTCCAGTCAGGTGTGTAGGACTACAGTCCCACTCGTGCATTGTGGTGCCACCTGTGTGTAGTGTGATAAATGCTGCTGTGTGCCATTCAGGTGCTACAATGTCTGAAACAAGGCTATTACTGAATATGGTGGCCTAGTGGGGAGACATGTCATTCAGAGGTTGGTGGACATCACAGCCTGGGATGTTGGAAGGTGACATGGGGCCAGTGTCCCAGGACATATAGAGTGTAGGTCAGTACTGTGTAGGTGTGACCACAGGGACACCACAATGTTCATGTATGGATTGTGGTCCTGTAGTGAGTAAGAGGGTGTAATGTTAGCATTGAATCCATCCTCCAGCATGTTGCCAACATCACCTGGGTCTGTAATGTTCCTGAGTGACTGTTGTATGTGACAGCAGATGTGGGTGTTGCCATCGACTACTGACATACCACCATAATGCCTGGTGGTACACCCCGGAATGTGTTGCAGTCATGTTTACATAGCTAGTCTTGGAGTATGTGATGAGGGACCCTGTGGCCCCACCACGGCTGACCAGTGAGCCACCCCACACATGGGAATGTACACCACTGTGCAACAGCCTACACCTGTTGTTGTACATCATATGTCCATGGAACATGACCACCAGAGTGGTGTCTGTTATCTGGTGTGTACCATCATGGCTCTGTGTGGAATAGCATGATCCATGCAGTTGTGTACACTGGGGTATGTGTCAGCATTTGTATGTGCATTGTCCATCTGCACGGGTGTCATGACGTTAACAACCGCTGTCAGCAGACGTCTGTAGTAGGTGTTGTAGTACTCATGTACTGTGTATGCTGTGATGGGTGTGGTGCTGGGATGTGGCTAACAAGGTTGATTAGCATATGTTCGGAATCCACCAATGAGGGGATAACCCCAGGAGTGTAACACCAGTCACATGGTGGTAGTGTTCATGCCAAGGTTAATGTAGGTCTTGGAGGTGGTGTGTATGGGTTGATCCAGCAGAGCGGAGGTTATGACTCATGGATGTGTCGGTACATGAGTGGCTATCCCAGTTAAGTGTGGGGTAGTGTCAGTCACACATCAGTAGTAGCTGTCTGAGGCCCACTGTCCAATATACCAACAAAGAAGGTATGTTAACCGTGGGGTATGATGTTGACTCTGTAGCTTGTTACAAAGTGTATAGCGGTCCCAGACACAGTTAGTTGCACGTGGAGCACCTCTGATGCATTGTGCTAAGTAACTAGCCAGGATGTGTGCAAAACATAGTGGGATATGGGAACCCCTCAGCTGTGGGTGTGCCGGTCCAGGTATGTGCCTGAAAGGTATGGTCTGTCTATAACCTGTCATTGCAGGTGTGTTCTGCAGAGCCTAGAGGCAGGTCCCAGTCACTGCAGAGATGTTTGAGTGGTGCATTATAAGGTGTGACTTGCCTGCGTACGTCACAGAGGAAGATGCAAGCATTGTGTCACATGACCCCATGTCGTGCCTGCCAGTTCCCGTTCTGCTGGTGACAGTTATTGGAAAGTGTGCAAGACAGGCAGTATAGAAGCAGCAAGAGCCTTACATGTGAGCTGTACTCCCAGGGCTGACAGGTGCAAGTCATCTGTGCCAAAGCATTGTGTTTGACCAGGTCAGTCAAAGCGGACAGATACCAGATGCCTGTGGAATGACAATAGGAGCATAGGCAACTGTTGAAGTGACACAGTCGGTCATTGTACAGTGGTATCGTGTCCGGACGAATGCAAAATGCTCCCCAGGGCTTGGCCCACACCCTCAGGGCTATAAGACTGGTGAGCTATTGCATGTCCCTGCACACGTAGTATGTGAAGTGGCATCACAGGGCAGCCACACTAACATGGAGAATGACAGTCACATCGTACCTGGTGAGGTGTGGCATGGGTGCATAGGTTATGTTGCAGAAGCAGTTACCCAACAGCAAGATGTAAGCGACTATCGCCTTGTGTAGCCTGCTGTGTGGAACTGCAGTGTGAGTCCCTACAGAGTCACCTATGACTGGTGTGTTGTGAATGTTATAACTCCCTATTGGCTGTATGTGATGGACACACATGAGTCTGTGGGCTATAAGCTGGTGATGTTGTCTTCCATGATGGGGGCTACCTCTGGTGCCTACACTGAGTATGGAGACGTACTGCACAAGTTGTCCTCGTAGGTGTGGCCAGTGGTGTAGAGCATGTGAGACTGTGTGATGGGTTGGGTGTGTTGCGAATGTTACACATCCCCAAATGACTGTCAGGTGCAGTCAGGGTTGGTGACAGCATTACCCCCAGCCATAGCTGTCAACCTCCTGTCCCCAAAATGAGGAACATTAGCCCTCATAATGTGTGACAAATGGGCAAAACGTGGAACACTTACAACTGGCTTACTAACAGCTTCAACTAGGAAGGGCATATGGTGGCTAAAATAGGCTGGTTTTATGTATAAAAAAGATATTCTAATGAATTAATATGATTCCCATCTATTTAGCCATGGCTAGCAGGTAAACAATTTCCAACAATTAATGTGTGACAGACCCTTTCAATGTGGAACCTTGAGGAACATGCACCTTTTAAGACCCCAAATGAGGTACGTTCCTCGTAAGGAGGTACACTTGAGAGCTATGCCCCCAGCACAGCTGCAGAAGTGCATCCCCCACAGGCTGTAGTGTTGTATGTTGGGAGATGAGCATTGAATGTGTACATGAGACAATTGCTCTATTGCCACATGTACGACATATCCCTCATATAGACAGGCAGTAGCACTGGTACGTGACAGTTGGACATGCCTGTATATACAACCATGTCCCACAGGATATGTGCGTTACATGTGTACAACAGCTGTTGTACCATAAGCAAGCTGGGAAGTGTAGGACAGCCAGTGTACCTTTGGGAAATGGTGTGGAATGGGTGCTATAGTAACCAGTAGCTCATGACATGCTCACAAGTTCTGAACAAGTGCCTAGCATGACCATATAATACAGATAGGGTGTTGGATAATATCAACCCACAAGTGGTGATGACAGTCATTTTGGGTAGCACCACACTATAACCCTGCTGAGTATGGTGTGGATGTCCATGAACCATTATCACTGTAGATGTTAGCAGTACAGATGTACAAGACAGCACGGATATTTGATTACAAATACTATTGTATGTCACAGGAGTGTTCCACCAGTGGCCTGTTGACAGACTCACAACTACAAAAGGTGCAAGAGTGACATGTGCACATCACAGCAGTGCCAGCTACAGTAGAACAGGGTTAATGTGTTGCACCCCACCCTCATTGTAGCCCATACCACACAGACAAATCTTAGGCATCTGTGTATGTAAGGCTGTGAATGGCCATGACCTATCAGTATAGCTGTGTCAGTGTTGTGAACAACATACAGAATGGGCTGTGTGGGTGAGGTGTATGACATATGTGCACAGTCTGATGGATGATACCAGCATTATCACCGCTAGGTGAACATCACTGTACCCATAAACTACTACCTAGGCTGTGGTCAACATTATGGACACTGTGTAAGGGATGGTGCTGTGCAGTGCACCCCCCAACTTGGTGACATCTCCAGGCCCCTTAGGTAGTCATATGAGGTACCCATGTCATGTCAGGGTGCCATCCATGAGCACGGAGATCACTGGACAGGCATATACAGCACTGTGGTGACCAATATTGGATCACATACCACCTTTAAGGAGTAATGGCTATGCATGGATATGCGATACCAGCCTTCACAATCCTCACCTCCACTATGCAGCATGCTGTCTACCTTGCAGAAAGACATTTGCTACACCATGATGATGGACATGCTACATGTCCATATCCTGATCTATAAGACATATGTCATGGACAGCCACTGTCCTAATACTAGGATCGCCACAGGCTGGACAGATCCCTGTGCCATATATGTGACATATTCCCACCATACCATGCAACCCTGTCCATCAAAGCTGCATATCATCCCAGTCATACATGGTGTGATGGCCGCATGGTAGATGTACTATCAACTGACTGGATCAGTAATGTGGCACTGATGCATCTTGCGGTGGCATAATGGCTGTCTGATACAGCTTGGAAACCATGCCCGCACATGCTATGGTTGTTAACCATCCCTGCGAATGTCGTCTGACTAGCCATTGTCCCATGTCTATCACATGTGCAACACAGGCGATACGTGGCAGGATGTTGAACAGTTGTACAGTGCTGTGTAGATGTATATGGCAAAACACATGCATGTACAGGTGTCCATGCGTATGTGTGCATTGTCACTGCTCAAGTCCATTACGGCTGTGTCTGTGTTGATATGTGACATATACACAGCATCCAGGTCAACAACATTACCGTGGACACATCCAGGCATGTGCAGACAGGTAAGAACACAAGTGCAGGCAAATAGACATGCCCACAGCAAGACAGCATTTACATGGAGTATGAACACTGTAATGAGGTGACACACATATATGGTGATGATATCCAATGCATAATGGGTGTGACATGTGTGTGACACAAACACGTCAGTCGTGTCAGTGTCATGATGCTTTGCAAAGATAACTGTGCAGATGTAGTAGATGTTATAGAAATATATGTGCAGCAGTATCTCTGTACATCTCTGAAACTGTGACCTGTGGCCATCATTATGTCTTACAGATAATGCCCCGTACACGTCTCCCAGCATACAGCCGCCAGGAGGATGAAGTCCTCATCCCACAGCTCCATGAAAACTATGACTTGTTGTTCAGCCATGTGCCACAGCATGCCCAACAGCGGGATGACCTGTGGCAGGATCTACGCAGGAGGGTGAACGATGTGGGTGGCCATAACTGCACCTACCAGCAGGTGCGCAGGCACTGTATGGACTTGATACGACATGCAAAACAGCATGCCACTGCAATCGCCAGGGAACAAGGTGGAACAGGTGGTGGGCCACCAACCCAGCCCCCACTCACACACACTGAGGAGCTACTGGCCAGTCTGGGGACACCCAGGGAACAGCATCCAGAAACACTAGCTGCCATCATGGAGGTGGGTGTCTCCCAACCAATGAGCCTGGAGTTGCCTGGTAAGTCAGTACTGCGCATATGGCTATTATATCCTATGTAGTTGCATGTGTCACTGTACATTATGTAAAGTAACAACATATGCAAGGTATGTGGACACACATGCTGCATACTACAGTATACTACGCTGTGTATGCACACATGTGCATACTATATGCTATTACACAGGTGAATGTGTTCACATGAACAGTGCAACCTGTGGCTGTCATACAGTCATGGATAATGTTCATACTGGTGTGTCACCCCTATACAGGTACCTCTGGCATGCCGCACAGACATGAGTCTGTTGCAGGTGAGACTGTCATCAGTATCAGGCATGTTACAGTGTAGATCTATTTGCCATGTGGCCAGTTAACACTTGCACACCTGATGTTTGTTCCAGTCACGATATGCAGGTCGCATCACCCATCATTCACACAGGTCACCCATGTGCAATATATACAAATGAAATGATACACAGACTTAAACCACAGTACTTGTCATTGCAACATGTGTGGTCAGCTGTGCATACAACGGTGGAGGTGTTCTACAAAGGAGGCATATGTAGTATGCATAGGAACAACATGTGTGGTACGCACACAGTACCACACAGTGAGCTGTGATATGGGCAGCCCACAGGTGTCACCATAGTGTCATATGCCCCTGCATTGGGTGCACACATTGTGATGTGCCAACTGACATGTCCCAGACACGTAGTGTTCTGTCTGCAATATTGTCACACTATCGCATGACCTATACCCCACATACCAAACATACAACCTGTTGTCTGCATAGCCCTGTGGATTGTGACATATCTGACATCTATGGGTGTATGTCATATGGGACAACACAGACGTGAGATAGATGGCCATCACACACAATTGGCCAACACATGTGCACACATGGCCATGGGGGATGGCCAGAGACATGTAGCCACACAGTACATGGGATGTGTATACACCCTGTTGCACATTGTCCACACATGGTCCAATTATAGCCTTAGTTGACCGATTATACAGTTGATGTGGTACACTGGACAACCTAAAAGCCTGTGCACAGCTACTGGAGATGTCACTGAAGTCTACCATATACGATCTGTTGAACATCATGACTGTGTTGCAGTTATGGCTATGCAATGTGTACATATTATGCATTCTACAGCAACATAGATGCCTCATGATGCCATGCAATGGCACAGTGTCTGTACTTCACACTGTATAGCAATGTAGATGGCTCACACTACCCTCCCATGCTCATGCACATTTGCTAAACATGTTTTCTACCTGTAGGGCATACACACAACACTGCAATGTGAAGCTCATTATGGTGCTGTACATGTGTCAGGACACCATTGTGTCAGACATGTATGCATGTTAATGCACATGTCAGCAGATTACATGTCAAGTTCACGTCAGCCATGTGTACTGTTATCCTCTTCTGGGTCACATGGTGTATCACGGGGATGCATGCATACTACCATGATTGTGTGAACTGCATGGCTACTGATATGACACCTGCTTGCTGTAGTGTGCACCCCAGGGAGGTATGCTTACTAACACTATTAATGTCTGAGCTGCATGCCCTCTGCTGTATCGCAGGCATGCTGCATGCCATCTGACAAATCACATGCATGGTGTGTCTGTGTTTGTGTGTGTGTCTGTGTTTGTGTGTGTGTGCGTCTGTGTCTGTGTGTGTGTCTGTGTGTGTGTGTGTCTGTGTGTGTGTGTGTGTGTGTGTGTGTGTGTGTGTGTGTGTGTGTGTGTGTGTGTGTGTGTGTGTGTGTGTGTGTGTGTGTGTGTGTGTGTGTGTGTGTGTGTGTGTTTGTGTGTCTGTGTATATTGTACTTTACAGTATTTCTTTGCATTCACAGGTGATGTAGGTGCGTTACCCTCCTGCGGTCCATCTGATGTTAGTGTCCCCACAGATACTAGCGATGATGAACATATGCATGAGGTACAGGCAGGGTTGTCAGGAGCTGAATCTGTGCCAATGGTTACCATCCCAGCTATGTCCCCCTCTTCCCCACACACAGTTCTGCTGCCAACACATACCGCATCACCAGTGGCCATAGAGGAAGGACAGTCAGCGTCTGTTAGCGTGGAACAGGAACATGCGGTGGGTACAGAAGGTGTGTCTACACACCATGGGGTCAGTGTAATGACTGCAGATATGCCACACAGGCATGTGGCCGGTGCTGCTCGTAGGAGGACCTCTGGCAGACATGCACCTGCAGGACAGAGCGCAGCAGCTGGTATCACCAGACGCATGTTCTGGACTGTAATGGCGGCACAGGCATGTGCTGAATGGCAGAACAGAGAAGGGCAGAGGCTGCAGAGGGCTGCTATCCATACTCTGAATGACAACATCCAGGCATTGGCAAATGCTCAACAGCAGATTGCTGATGTTCTGGATAGGTGATTGGGTGAAATGGTCGGAATCCTTGACCGAGGCATGGCAATCAGCGAGCGGGAGCTGTCTGTGCTGGAAAATCTGGTAGGAGTGAGACGTAGGCCACGTGTACATAGGCCAGCAACACCACCTAGTGTAGGTCAACGTGAGCGTGCCACCTCACATGCCTGCTCCCATAGTGCCGGTAGCAGTAGCAGTGCAGCTGGTGCTGCGCTGTCAACACCAGGACACAGCAGGCCACGTGGACGTGGCCCTGGATGTTCTCAGCGGGGACACAGTGGATATGTGTAGTCGGACAGTAGCCACTCTGTACCTCCACCTGGTAGTGCCCATGCAACCCCAGGCAGGCACAGGTCACATGGCCGTGGATGGACACAATGAGCTGTACAACCTGCTCTGTACAATCTGGGGCTGTCAATTATACCCTGTGTAGGCCTCACAAATAGCAGAACTGTGTACACACATACACGCACACAGCAAACACAAATGTAGGTCTCCACAACATCCACATGCATTCTGAACAGACATGTCCAATCAACTCACCGGCCCTTACACACACACATGATGTTATCCATTGGTGCAGCCTATGCCCCTGGCAAACATATCACCCTGTGCATATGATGAAGCCTGTTCCACATCCCTGTCATCCACACCATCGGTGCAGGGTTATGCACAAATATTCTGATGCACAGGGTGAACAGAATAGTGAGAGGTGTATGTAATATTACCAGGCACGTCTGGCAATATCAGCATGCTACATGTACTGTCAACCTGACTGTTGGAAACACCAACATGACACAGATGTCTGCACATATACTGCACCTGATGCATGTGGTCAGTGCCACAGGCTACACTGGACAGAGACATGACATACATAGCAGGGCACATTACAGGTATGGTGACATGGTGCAGGGGTTGTACACAGCAGTCTGGCCAATGATGATGTGAGGTGTGACTTGGTAGCTGAAGGCCACACTGTGCAGCAGTAGGACCCTGTAACAGTACAGGAACATGGCCACATTCACGGGGTGTACACCACTATAATGCACACCCCATAGTGTGCAGGTGGGGACCCTTGCCTATGTGGTCATCACCCTCACAGTACTATGCACCCACACGACGTGTCACAGAGAAGGAACATGCACAGGTAGCCAGTATGGCTGGGACCTATGGCATCAACAGGGTAGTGCACTGCATCACCATTACGGGTTAGTCACCACGTGGGGTTAGTGATCATTTCTCACCGTATATTAGCATACACCCTCACACCAAGCACCAGACATACATACAGACACACAAACACTGTGGTGACCACACATGTGTATACAACAGCCGACGTGTGTGATGCACCACACCGGCCGACGTCATGCTTCCCACACTGACGTATGTACAGATCTCTACAACGGTGTATAGGGATGTGTAACATCTGGGACATATTGCCCGCGATATGTGGCATCTCTGGTCACACATTCGGACACACATGGCAGTGCTGGGAATGATACACCTGCCATATGATGACACATTTGATAGACATGCAGCGGTATTGATTGCATTATGTGTACCAATGCTATATCTGGCAAATGTGCTGCTATATGCACACGGGAGGTTGTAGGTGTCACAGGTGCCATGTGACATATAGTTGGTAACACCTGACCGCTGTGTATGCATTATGTCAGCACCATCACGTAACAGTGACATAGCATACTGTTTGCACATGGCATGATAGGATGGTGTGTGACACAACTGTGAGCCACCCCCTGCACACATACATCTACACAGGTGGTTCACCATGTTATGTACACACATCCCTCCATATGTGCTGTTTATATGTCACCGTATACAGATGTCAATGATGGGTCTGCATTGCGACTGCATGCCATAGTTAGGTGCAACTATGTTACAGACATTGGCCACTGCACATGCATGGTTGCTGCATGCACAGTACAGATGTCACATGTGTCTCCTGTTGCCATGTTTGTATGCATTGCTATTGTTGGACATGTGTGTTGACATACATAACACATGGACTGTGGTATGATATCACGGGTGTCACAGGCAACCAGTACCAGGGTATGTGTCCCGGTCAACATTGCTACCCCCTGTAGTGTGAGCATTCAACAGACATGGACCCACCTTCCATTTGCGTGTGTAGCATTGATTAGGCCACTGTTATGCACAAGGTACATCAAAGGCTATGTATGTATGTGTTGTGTGTGCAGTCCATGCACACATCCACGCAATCACATGTATGACATATCCAGATGTGTGTTCATTGGTGTACAGCAACAGTCATGTGCCACAACTGTGTAAGGGCCGTGGTATGTCTTGAGCCGACCTGTTCATGTATACTGGTATCATTGCAATGCATAACACCTGTTGGATCCCTGTTGGTACATGTGTACTCTGCACAGCTGGTGTACACCTCTGTACAGCCCAGTGGACATGTGTCACATGGTGTTGTGGTACTGTAAGGCTGTGTAGTGCTGCACCGACGACATGGTGATGACTTGACAGCTACAGTGTACACTGCAGTGTGTACGTGTGTGACCTGCACCTGTGACAGCTGTGATGGCAGTTGTGTGTGTACAGGTCACTGCATGTGTGACCGCCCTGTTTGTGAGGACAGTTATACCTTGCTGTGCCCTTCTGTACTGTGCCCTTCTGTGTGTACACTCCATCTGCATGCACAACAGGCCTTTGCAACAGCTAAGTGTGTGAGCATGCCCAGTATGCTGTTGTGTAGATGGGCACACAGTACAGTCCATGTACGCAGTTGTGTAGATGGACACACGGTACAATCCAATCTGAGACCTTCCGTGTTTACACTCCATCTGCATGCAAGATGGCCCTTTGCAACACCTAAGTGTGTGAGCATGCCCAGTATGCTGTTGTGTAGATGGACACACAGTCCAGTCCATGTACTCAGTTGTGTAGATGGACACACGGTACAGTCCAAACTGAGACCTTCCATGTTTACACTCCATCTGCATGCAAGACGGCCCTTTGCAACAGCTAAGCATGTGAGCTTGCCCAGTACGCCATTGTGTAGATCGACACACAGTACAGTCCGAACTGACGTATATTACCAGGTGTGCGGCCATGGCCAGTGACACCTTGTGTCAGTGATGTTCCTCAGTGCATGGGCATGGCTGTTCACATCCTGTATTGCCATGGTGGTCATCCAGGCAACGGATGTCCGTCTTCAACGTCAGGATGAATGCCTACTGAGTACACACTGGGTGACTATCTGGAAGGGTGTACTGTCTGTGGTGCATACTGTGTCTATGTATTGTTGTTGTAGTGCTCCATAGATGTATAGTTGCCCCGAGTACACCACTGCCGTGTGGTTGTATATGTCTACCGTGGGACAGTACTATGTCTGATCGTACACTCTCTATACAATCCCTGCCAGCGTCCTGGCATTTGCCGATGTTGACACTCGCCTAGAAGAATGCCTGTGGGACTGCTGTGTTTAGTAATCTCGGTAGCGCGTTCTGTAAATGCGTCATGCTGTAGTGTGATAGGGTAGTTAGGTGTAAGTTCGATTCCCAGCCCTGCCAAGGGTGTGTGTGTGTGTGTGCATGCGTGTATGCTCCCGTCCGCCTGGGGACTCAGGTTATGCTTTTAGATGCTTCGCACCACAGATACATCCTGATGACACCTTTGCCTTTGCGGATGTTGACACGCAACTAGAAGAATACCTGTGTGTCTGCTGTGTTTAGTAATCTCGTTAGCGCATTCTGTAAATGCGTCATGCTGTAATGTGATAGGGTAGTTAGGTGTAAGTTCGATTCCCAGCCCTGCCAAGTGTGTGTGTGTGTGTGTGTGTGTGTGTGTGTGTGTGTGTGTGTGTGTGTGTGTGTGCATGCTCCCATCCGCCTGGGGACTCAGGTTATGCTTTTAGACGCTTCACACCACAGATATATCCTGCTGACGTCTTTGCCTTTGCAGATGTTGACACACACCTAGAAGAATGCCTGTGTGTCTGCTGTGTTTAGTAATCTCAGTAGCGCGTTCTGTAAATGCATCATGCTGTAGCGTGATAGGGTAGTTAGGTGTAAGTTCGATTCCCAGCCCTGCCAAGTGTGTGTGTGTGCATGCTCCCGTCTGCCTGGGGACTCAGGTTATGCTTTTAGACGCTTCGCACCACAGATATATCCTGCTGACGTCTTTGCCTTTGCAGATGTTGGCACGCACCTAGATGAATGCCTGTGTGTCTGCTTTGTGTAGTAATCTCGGTAGCATGTTCTGTAAATGTGTTATGCTGCAGTGTGATAGGGTAGTTAGGTGTAAGTTCGATTCCCAGCCCTGCCAAGTGTGTGTGTGCATGCTCCCGTCCGCCTGGGTACTCAGTTTATGCTTTTAGATGCTTCGCACCACAGATATATCCTGCTGGCGTCTTTGCCTTTGCGGATGTTGACACGCACCTAGAAGAAAGCCTGTGGGTCTGCTGTGTTTAGTAGTCTCGGTAGTGGGTTCTGTAAATGAGTCATGCTGTAGTGTGATAAGGTAGTTAGGTGTAAGTTCGATTCCCAGCCCTGCCAAGTGTGTGTGTGTGTGTGTGTGTTTCCAGCTGCATGACAACAGTACATTGCTTTTACAGTATTCACTCACCATAACATCTGTGCGGCGTCTTGGCCTTTGATGCCACTGTCTACAGGCTAGACATATGCCTGTGTAATTTCCATGATCTACTACTCACGGTTGCAGGTTCTGTCACTGCGTAATGCTGTTGTGTGGTACAGTGTTTATGTTTGTGTTCTGCTCACATCCCTGACATGTGTGTGTGTGTGTGTGTGTGTGTGTGTGTGTGTGTGTGTGTGTATGTATGTCTGTATCTCTCTCTCTCTCTCTCTATATATATATATATATATATATATATATATATATATATATATATATATTTTTTTTATTTTTTCTGCCCATAACTCTGCTCTTGCATGGACAGCTGACTGTTTCATGTATCGCATATTTGCATAGCTTTCACATGCCAATGGGGTATGTTGCAAATCCCAACATTGTCCATGCAACGTCTGTGTTACGGGCGGTGTTACACGCCCTTACAGGTGTTTGCTGTATAGCTTGGCAAACATCTATCCTTGCTGTACTCTCACTCTACTCATACACACCGGAGGCTTCATGTATCATGGCCTAGTTTTGCTGTGTGTATGTCTATTTGTGCTGTGTGCATGGCTGTGGGTATGTCCCACTATCATCATTTGTAAAGGTGACAGCTCTATAGGTACTTCATGTAGACTGCTGTGTCATTTGACATGTCAGCACATACCTGCGGACAGTACTGAATGTCCTACTGCAGCGCTTTTCATACCTTCTGCGTTATCTTGCAGTTGATAATGCTGTTTCCTCACACATGTATCTGTTTCTGATCATACCACTCCACCTCCTAGAGCAAACATCTGGACAAAGCCTTAACTGATAGTGGGACACATAGGGGCAGTATTGACATGTTGCTCTTACAAACATAGATAGTTGACACAATAATAGGTTTTGCATTAGTATGACTTTTCTGACGGATTTGGTGTCTTAAACTCATGTTTGTCATTATTTCATGACTTAATTTATCAGGAATTTGCCAGAATGGTACTGATGTTACGTGGAACACACCAAACATATGAGGGCAGAACTCTGCACATTCTGCATAAATCTGTACAGTTGCGGAGTATGTGTCTGATACAAGATATCAACTTTCTGACACCAATACACACACTGTATGGCGGCATCACAGGCCACATGCCATTACATTTATATTGCAGGACACACCCACCCAGAGGGTTGTGTTCCTCACACAGGCCAACAGCCGCTTATCCACACTAATTAGTCTATCATGTACCATATGTGTACGCCGGTATTCGCGCTTTCCGTCAGTGGCAGAGCTCAGGTACGAGTATGGGGGACTGGACATTGTAACAGTGACACTGCATGACACCCTGAGGGACACATTTCTTTTGAGTCTATTAACCTTCCACATTGACTTTCACAGGGCATATGTTGTCATTCACATTTGTCGGAGTACATGCGTATGACTTGTACATGTTTTGTCATTTGTCCTGATGTCTTTCTTCTCACCTGTCCACCTAGTATCATTAGTTCTGTACATGTATTTTGGACAGGTTACCTTCATACCCCTAACCTGTATGCATTATGGGTAAATGCCCTGATGTTTGACCTTTGCTCTTGTTACATTTGTCATAGTAATGTGCCTTTCTGGTAAATTTCTGGCAAAGCATTACGAACTGTGTGGTTAGATAATAGTGACTGACATTTCTATGTCATGATTAGTAACACTCATAACATTCATATTCCTGGCTACGCCAGTATTCTATCAATGTTCTGACTTTGTCTGGGGTATATCTAATATAGTCCCTATTTGTATTTCATGTACTATGCCTTAGTGCAGCTGTCTTATTCTGACAATTTGCCAGTTATGGTTACCATCTTGGTCGTACGCATGTCCATCCATGATAATCGCCTACATGACACTGATATAGGGCCCTACATATTCCCACAATGGTTTACGCAATATCCAGTGGATGGTTTGCCCCATTATTGAGAATATAGGCGTGTGCTATACCCACATCACTCCCACAGGGCGGGCCTACTAAATCTCTGCCAAACAACACCTAGGCCTATTTCTGCATACCCATGATTCCCATATCTGACACCCCTCCACAGTACCCATTACACATGTTTAATGTGAGCGGTACTGAAGTGTGGAGACACTTATATGCACTCCCCACTCTCCGGATATCAGTTCGTACGTCATACATTCTATCGACACATGTGTCATTACCCTTGCACCTGCTACTGTTGCATGTGCAGCTATATTGTATTTGCTGAGGTCACTTATTTTGCATCAATGACGGTTAACACGACGTATGGATCAATTTTTGGGGTCCTGCAATGGACACCTATATGCATGTTTAAAGTGTAGAACTTGCTGGACTGTCACTTTCTGGCCAATGGTTTGGAAGGCAGCATGTCTGTTTGTCTACCCATATTAGCTATGCCGTGGCCTATTTATGTACATATGTCATATCTATGGGAGATATGTTTGTTGTGTATACATATATACATGTACAGTCCTCATTTCATAATTTGCTTTGGTTTACGTCTGTGGATTATGTGTATACACATATATCTATATCCATACCATACCTTTCCACTGTACAGATTGTCGCAGAGTGTACAGCTGGTTGCCTCTTTATCTTCGGTGTGTTTTTCATAACCTTGTGTCTATCTGGCAATGTAGTGGCATTTCATTTAAGACTTATGTTGGGAAATACTGGCAAGCAGTTCAGGTTACGACTGCATACCCTTCAGAGAATCCATGCTACTGACACACTCGTTATTCTATCCACTTTCTATGTTTGTTCTGGCACATATCTGGGGTTTGTCCCTATTTGTACCGGTAGTTTGCATGCCTTTGTCCGGTTTCACACTTTACGGGGTTAACAGGTTTGAGCCATGTATATCTAACGTGGTGGAAACAGCATTCATTTACTATGCTGTGAGCGGATCACACACGCACAGGCGCACTTGCATTTACATGTTGTGGGTTACATCTGTTTAATAAATGTGTGCTTGCGCGGCCTTTCATATGTCTGACCGTAACACTTACTCATCTGTAGTCCGGTTAACGGACTGGTGTGAAACACACGGTTCACCTTTACGTATTTAACTGTGTGTACAGCATGAACGCATTCATTACACTTTACAGGGATATCTGCAGTGGTCGTAGGTCAACCGGGACTACATTCACTTTGGACGCATGCCGGAAACAGTATTCTGTTGCTGTTCTGCCTCATTGATATGCATACCCATAGTACTTAGCTACATCAACATACGCCTCACCGCTTCACTTACAACACAGGCATCCATTCCCCTGCTGTGGGAAGCGCGGTACTACATATTACACATTCCGTATTGCCTACTGCTGTGGACCCCAGCTGCATTGTTAATCACTCCGAGGATATGCAGAACACCAGGGAATATAGTCGTATCACATACACGTTTCTGATTGTCAGGGTGTTCATGTAGTGATCTGGGTATGGGCTTGTCTGCCTGGTGAACGGAACTTCCCTGGCTGAGTTCAAATGTCATCTGAAGCATGTGGACAGGGAGCATCTCCCTATTATGAACATTTTACCTGTATTTATA
This sequence comes from Protopterus annectens, assembly GCF_019279795.1. Taxonomy (NCBI): domain Eukaryota; kingdom Metazoa; phylum Chordata; order Ceratodontiformes; family Protopteridae; genus Protopterus; species Protopterus annectens. The sequence continues at coordinate 1,267,838,309 of NC_056735.1, forward strand.
GACACGTGTTTGGGCACCTATCAGGAGCTTATTCTGTTGGCTGTACATATTATGGGTGGGGTTGTTATGGTCCATACTCCACGGTGAGGGGGGGGTTCCCATTCACATTTGACTATTACCTGTATTCATTCATATGGGGATTATTTTCTTGGACATGTTTTGACTACAGGTATCCAGTTGTACATTACACAAATGTCATGGCCTGTTACTGTACATATGTATGGACCATACCTCTCGACCTCTTTGAGCAACAAATCTGCGCAAACCCTACATGATGGGAAGATTAAGAGGTACACATTTTAACTAGCTTCCTTACAAGCTTATAACGTTGATAGAATACTAGGTTTTGCATTGTCATGATTCTTCTGCGGGATGTGGAGTGCTATACTTAATGCTCATTATTTTGTGACGTCAATCTACACCTATTTACCGGACAGATGCAGGTTGTCGGAGGCACACAACACTATGAGCCAACACTAAGGTCATTCTGTGAATATCTGGACAGTTGAGTGATATGGTACGAACCTCTGTAATACGCTGTTGTGTTCTGGCACAGCAGTAGCTCGGCATTAGGGACAGATGTCGGGATGTGCTGGCAGACAGTTGAGTTTCAGACTTCATACACCGGACATTAATGCCATTGTGCAAACTGTCATTCTATGATATATCTATGTTTATCCATCCACATGGATATATTCCTGCTTGCACCTGTTATACATTCTACGGATCTCACTCCTCTGAGCTCTCCATACTCCTGCTCTTCTCTACCCTCCAGCTTAACCAGACTTAGCCGACACTCACTTGACTCCCAGTATGTCATTGTTGTACATTTCTGTATTACCACTACAAACTCTGGATTTCTTATTATGCACATGTTATGCATGTGTATTTCCTGACTGTATGCCTTTTACTCTTGTATTTTACCTTTAACATTATGTAGCCTTTATTTCCTTGTATTGCTTGTGGGGCTTTTCTACCTGGGCCTCCGCTGTTACTGGGCACTTCTTCGCCCAGTTGACTTCCCGGGTACTCAGACTGCACATACATGAATAACTTCCAACAGCTATCTTTGCATATTGTACCTGCTGTTGTACCTTTGTCTCACTTTTAGTCACGGCTCTGTCCAGATATCTAACTCACACGGGTGGTCAGGTATGGTCGGTCACGCCGGCACACACTAGGTATCACTCGCACTTCATCAGGGTTCTCCTGTTAATGTCGGGTATCTTCCTCACCCTTCTGCCATTTGCCACTATGCGAGTGTGCAATATATTCTCCCGCATATTTGTGTGGGGACACGTGCGTCACGGGAAGGTGTTTTATCCTGGGTACTGGGTTATGCATGACCACTCAGGTCTGGACAGTGTCTTGGACCTGTACTTCACGTTCTGACTTGTGTCCAGATATGTACAGGACTGGACATCTTGTCTTCATACCCATTCTACTATTTACACAGGTTACTTATCGTGTAAGGGATATTCCAGAAATTGGACAATTCCACAAAGAAATGATATCGAAATGTATTTTGGCTTTATGAAAATGTGTAGGGGGTTTAACATGCAGGGAATACATGGTTTGCTATCCTGACACTGCCTAGGGTTACAATACCTACTACATATGCATAGGGGTCGGTATGTGTAGCTGTGTCTGCAACGGACCAGTGGGCCACGTACGGGTGGATTTGGTGGATGTTCTGTTATGGGGCTGGGTTGTGTGATGTGGAGGGTATGCTCGGTAGCCCATTATGCAGCCAGGTGTGTTGCATTTGTTATGGCCAGTTCCATCAGGACCAACCTGTGGGTATGTGACGGTGACATATCTATACATTTTGATCGCACATTTACATGATACATATGTTTGTGGGATTGTGTTCTACACTATGGCCTGTCTGCTCGTCTTGCAGCTGTTTCTCCATGTGTTTGTGTTTATGTCCACTTCACCCGCTGCCCCCTCCTATACCTCTGGTTCACCTTTTCTGCATACGATACAGTATCGCCTTTGCGGGTTTTACCATTACCCATCCACCCCTCACATGCAAATTACTCACATCCGATAGCTCACTACTTTTGTTGTTGGGCCATGACACGGCCAGAGTAGCACATTGACTGCCCTACAGGTGTCGGGTACCTTTATGGTTGTGTGGACTCCCCTGCCATGTTTGCTTCCCACATGCTATACCTCACACACATAGGTACACGCCCATACTTCACTTTTGTTACTTAGTTGGTGTTCGGCTGTGTCACATACTAGTTTGGCTTCTATCGATGACTCCCGGGATTTGCACACCTGTTGTACTCATTGGGGGGATGGCACCTTTTCCGATGTCCATGCTATTCCTTCCACATATCCGACTGTTGTGGACAATGCCTCCCCACAGTCTACGTTACTGTTTCCACCTTTTCAATTGGCCGCAATGTAACATCTGCGGTGGACACAACACATTTTCCATGCCGACACATACCCATGGTCAGTTCGGCAGATAGAACTTACAACTCTTGCCTATATCTAAGCTTTAGTCTTGTAGCATTTCAGTGGCTTATTCTTTTTCTTATGACATTTATGTAATATACGTGTGGAGAACAACTGTTTAATGCCACTATTACATGACGTCTGAGGGATAATTATGTCCTATAATCTCTGCACATTTGCCATGTTTACATGCTTGTGTCAGGACACATCTGGCCGCAGCGGTACTGTCGCTCGCAAAGTGGGACTGGTGGTATTCTTAGTCGATGGTACGGGTCATACTGTTCCTTTCGGCCTACATGTGTCCTTATTGTTGTAGCTGTTTCTATGTTCCTGATTCGTTTACATGTGTATTCTATTCCCTATCACATTTGTTATGTGGGATACAGATATACCTTTTGTATGTGACTATTACATCCCTTGTGGGATATGATTCGGACATGACAGCCCCTACATATATCTACTTTTCTCCTCATGTATTTTGTTATGGACACATCTGCACAGCTATGTACCCTCCCTCACAATATGGGTCAGCTGGTGACCCTCTCCATTGGGCTGGATATACCTCCTGGCGGTGCCCTAGCATATGATATGCTTCACTTCCACATGGTATAGCTATAAACACTATGTTGGACCACAGGCATGTGGTTTTTCTGTCATTTGTTCAAGGGTAGGGACCTGTTATTCCCTATTGTGCATTTGTATTTGCTTCTTCATTTTCTGTTCGCAGGGACTATCTTGCATGCTTTGTATAAGTTTCAGTCTCCACGCACATGATAGGTGCGAGTATTACTGCAGGCAGACTATACTATTCAGCAGTTTTGGTTGCTCATCGACAGCCGACATTGACACGCCTCCCTCCGCAACTTCGGTACGCCCCATGCACTCACGCATGTTTCCTATGCACGTGGCTGTGGCGGCTGCACGCCTTCATTAATATGCATATGGCGCTACTACTCCATATATACGCCGCACGGCCAGCGCAAGCCTTACACTGGCCTTGCGCCGAGCTTCATGAATCCGGGGGGATATACTATCCAATGTACATTCCAATATTGATAACTTGTATGTCTGTTCAGTGATACAATATGAGTACTGCACATCTGCTGTTGTTGTTGCTTAGCTTATATACACCACCTTGTGTTAAAATTCAAACCACAGGTGACATTGTGTAAATTATGTATTTTACCTCCAGCAGTTCTTTACTTTACATTAATACATTAATTTGTT